>NC_067405.1:16478550-16779415 GCF_009764475.1 Pristis pectinata
TCTTGAAGGTGAGTCCAGCCTTTATTGCCCATCCTCATTTGCCCTTGAGAAGATTGTGATTAGCCACCTTCTTGCATCTCTGTGGTCCTTAATGGTGGAGGTATTCACACCATGCTCTTTGGTGGACAGTTCCAGAATTTAGAGCCAGCAACATTGAAGAAAAGATGAGACATCTTAAAATCGGGATGGTGGTGTGACTTGGAGGGGAATCTGCACGGCAGGGAGGGCAGGTGTGGTAGTGTTGTGGTTAGCATAACGCTATTACAGTGCCAGCGACCCGGGTTCAATTCCGGCCGCTGTCTCTAAGGAGTTTGTACGTTCTCCCTGTGTCTGCATGGGTTTCCTCCGGGTGCTCCGGTTTCCTCCCACATTCCAAAGACGTACAGGTTAGGAAGTTGTAGGCATGCTATGTTGGCGCCGGAAGCATGGCAACACTTGCGGGCTGCCCCCAGAACATTCTACACAAAGATGCATTTCACTGTGTGTTTCAATGTACATGTAACTAATAAAGGTATCTTATCTTAAGTGGTGGTGTTTCCATGCACCAACTGCCATTCTCTATCTTGGCATTAGAAGATATGGTTTGGAATATTTTTCTTGGAGTAACCTGGGCGATTTTATAGATGGCAGACACCACAGTATGATGTGCTGATGGTGGGGGGCATGAATACTTAAGGTGGTGAATAGGATACTAATGAGGTTAGCTGCTTTGACCTGGATGGTTATGACCTCCTTGAGTTTTGTTGGCACTGATGATGGAGAAGTTTTGGGGAGACTGGAGGTGAGTCACTTACTGGAGGATACCCAGCCTCTGACCTGTTTTTGTAGCCACAGTATGTGACTGGTCCAGTTGAGCTCCTGGTCAATAGTGATACCCAGGATTTTGATGGGGACCTTTGCAATGATAAGTATTTAGATATGTACTTGAATAACTGTGACCTGCAGGCATAAAGACCTTGTGCTAGAAGATAGGAATTTGTTGGGTAGCTCATTTTTGACTAGCACCGAAACCATGCGTCAAATGGCCGCCTTCTGTGTCATAAGTTTTCTATGATCTTATGAACATCAGCGATAGGTGGGGAGACTCTCTTGTTGGGCATTGCCTCCACTTATGTGGCTTGAATTGGCACTTATATTGTCAAGGTCTCACTGCATGCATGTAGGGACTGCTTCATTTCTGTCAAGGTGTGAATGGAATTGGACATTGTACAATAATTAGAAAGCATCCCTACTTCCAACCATAGGATAGAGGGAAGGTTATTGATGAAGCAGCTAAAGATGGTTGGACCCAGAACAGTATCCTGAGAAATACCTGTGATATGCAGGGGTTGGGATGATCAATCTCCACCACCCACAAACATCTTCCTTTGTGTGAGGTATGACTCCAACCATTACAGTGTCTTCTGTTGAATTAGGCTCCTTGACGACACACTTAGGCAAATATTACCTTGATACCAAGGACATTTATTCTCACCTCAACTCTGGAATTCAACTCTTTGGTCTATAGTTGGACCAAAACTGTGATGACATCTAGAGTGAATGGTCCAGCAAAACCCAAACTAAGCATTGGTTAGCTAAGCATAGGTGGTACTTAATAACATTGTTGCCAACACCTTCAATCACTGTGCTGATGAATGAAAACAATATGTATTGTTTCAGCCTGATGAGGCGTAATATTAATCAAAGTTATTTGAATGTTTGGCTTGTCTCTTCAATGTTTGGTTATTCAGCAAGTTCATTCTCTGTTGTCAGATACATATACATAAGATAAGATATCTTTATTAGTCACATGTACATCAAAACACCCAGTGAAATGCATCTTTTTGCGTAGAGTGTTCTGGGGGCAGCCCGCAAGTGTCGCCACACTTCCGGCACCAACATAGCATGCCCACAACTTCCTAACCCGTACGTCTTTGGAAAGTGGGAGGAAACCGGAGCACCCGGAGGAAACCCACACAGACACGGGGAGAACGTACAAACTCCTTACAGACAGTGGCTGGAATTGAACCCCAGTCGCTGGCGCTGTAAAGTGTTATGCTAACAACTACACTACCGTGCCTCCACATAGAATCAAATGTCATAGGACAGCTAGGAAACTGTTGGAAGACCAGGTAGGAAGCTGCTGTAAGAGCCTGGCTGCAAATTTAGGATTCCTGCATTTGCAAATTCTGCTCCTGAGATTTATACCTTTTAAAAATGTAATTGATATTTCTATATATGCCAGTGAATGCTTGCTCCTGATGGTCCTTCATTTAACTAGGTTGGTATGCATTACCTATTCATTTAGGGAAACAAAGATATAAACTAACCAAAAATACTTGAGTAGGCATGATAGTGTAGTGGTTAGTGTAATGCTATTACAGTGCCAGTGACCCAGGTTCAATTCCCACCGCTGCCTGTGAGGAGTTTGTACGTTCTCTCCATGACTGTGTGGGTTTCCTCCGGGTGCTCCGGTTTCCTCCCACATTCCAAAGACCTATGGGCTAGGAAGTTGCGGGCATGCTACGTTGGTGCTGGAAGCGTGGCGACACTTGCGGGCTGCCCCCAGAACATTCCACGCAAAGATGCATTTCACTGTGTTTCGATGTACATGTGACTAATAAAAATATCTTATCTTAGTGCTTACATTAAAATATACATCATATTTGTGCTCAACCAAGACTGCCGCTAGTGCCTGGAATCAGCCACTAGCTCCACCTAGACGGCCTCCACCATCCTGCCCAGCTCCGTGCATTCTCCACAACTGTAGCTAGTCTTATGGCCCTGTGAGTCCAGTGCCCTTCAGGCCTCATTGCAATGGTCATCCCATGAACCAGAGTGGTCCTTATATATCAATGTAGCCTTCAATGATCAATCCTTAGGATGGCACAGCTAGTAGAGCAGCTCGCTGTTCCAGTGCCCTGATTCAATCCTCACTTGAACTGACTGCTGGAGTTTACACGTTTTCCTGTAACCACGAGTGTTCCCTCCAGCTGTTCCAGTTTCCTCCAACATCCTAAAAATTGTAAAGGTTGGTAGGTTAATTAGCTGCTGTAAAATTGCCCCAAATGTGAGTAAGTAAGTGAGTGGTAGAATCCGAGGGAAGTTGATGGGAATGTGAGGTGAATATGAGGTGAATAGAAAAAATGGTATTAGAACATAGAAAAACTACAGCACAATTCAGGCACTTCGGCCCACAAAGCTGTGCCGAACATGTCCCTACCCTAGAAATTACTAGGCTTATCCATAGCCCTCTATTTTACTCAGCTCCATGTACCTATCCAACAGTCTCTTAAAAGACCCTATCGTATCCGCCTCCACCACCGTTGCCGGCAGCCCATTCCACGCACTCACCACTCTCTGAGTAAAAACTTACCCCTGAAATCTCCTCCATACCTACTCCCCAGCACCTTAAACCTATGTCCTCTTGTGGCCACCGTTTCAGCCCTGGGGAAAAGCCTCTGACTATCCACCCGATCAATGCCTCTCATCATCTTGTACATCTCTATCAGGTCTCCCCTCATTCTCCTTTGCTCCGAGGAGAAAAGGCTGAGTTCCCTCAACCTGCTTTCATAAGGCATGCTCTGCATTCCAGGCAACATCCCTAAATCTCCTCTGCACCCTTTCTATGGCTTCCACATCCTTCCTGTAGTGAGGTGACCAGAACTGAGTACAGTACGCCAAGTGGGGTCTGACCACGGTCCTATATAGCTGCAACAATACCTCCCGGCTGCTAAATTCAATTCCACGATTGATGAAGGACAATAAACCATATGCCTTCTTAACCACAGAGTCAACCTGCGCAGCCACTTTGAGCGTCCTATGGTCTCGGACCCCAAGATCCCTCTGATCCTCCACACTGCCAAGAGTCCTACCGTTAAGACTATATTCTGCCATCATATTTGACTTACCAACATGAACCACTTCACACTTATCTGGGTTGAACTGCATCTGCCACTTCTCAGCCCAACTCTGCATCCTATCTATGTCCATCTGTAACCTCTGATGGCGCTCTATACTATCCACAACACCTCCAACCTTTGTGTCATCCGCAAACTTACTAATCCATCCCTCCACTTCCTCATCCAGGTCGTTTATAAAAATCACAGAGTAAGGATCCCAGAACAGATCCCTGAGGTACACCACTGGTCACCGACCTCCACTCAGAATATGACCCTTCAACAACCACTCTTTGCCTTCTGTGGGCCAGCCAGTTCTGGATCCACATTGCAATGTCCCCTTGGATCCCATGCCTCCTTACTTTCTCAATAAGCCTTGCATGGAGTACCTTATCAAATGCCTTGCTGAAATCCATATACACTACATCTATTGCTCTCCCTTCATCCCTCAGTCACATCCTCAAAAAATTCAATCAGGCTCGTAAGACAGGACCTGCCCTTGACAAAGCCATGCTGACTATTCTTAATCATATTATGCCTCTTCAAATATTCATAAGTCCTGCCTCTCAGGATCTTCTCCATCAGCTTACCAACCACAGGGGTAAGACTCACTGGTCTATAATTCCCTGGGCTATCTCTACTCCCTTTCTTGAATAAGGGAACAACATCCGCAACCCTCCAATCTTCTGGAACCTCTTCTGTCTCCATTGATGATGCAAAGATCATCGTCAAAGGCTCCACAATCTCCTCCCTCACCTCCCACAGCAGCCTGGGGTACATCCCATCTGGCCCCGGTGACTTATCCAACTTGATGCTTTCCAAAAGTTTCAGCACCTCCTCTTTCCTAATATCTACATGCTCAAGCTTTTCAGCCTGCTGCAAGTCCTCACTACAATCCCCCAGATCTTTTTCCGTAGTGAATACTGATGTAAAGTATTCATTAAGTACCTCCGCTATTTCTTCCTGATCCATACACACTTTCCCACTGCTGCATTTGATAGGCCCTATTCTTTCGCATCTTATCCTCTTACTCTACGCATACTTATAGAATGCCTTGGGGTTTTTCTTAATCCTGCCCGCCAAGGTCTTCTCATGTCCCCTCCTGGCTCTCCTAATTTCTTTCTTAAGCTCCTTCCTGTTAGCCTTATACTCTTCCAGATCTCTAACATTACCTAGCTCTCTGTACCTTTTGTAAGCTTTTCTTTTCCTTTTTAGAGTTATTATAGCCTTTGTACACCACGGTTCCTGTATTGTCTTGTGACTCCCCTGTCTCATAGGAACATGCCTATGCAGATCACACAAATATCCCCTGAATATTTGCCACATTTCTTCCATACTTTCCCTGAGAACACCTGTTCCCAATTTAATCTTCCAGTTTCCTGCCTGAGAGCCTCATAATTCCCTTTACTCCAAGTAAACATTTTTCTAGTCTGTCTGTTCCTATCTCTCTCCAGTGCTATCGTAAAGGAGGTAGAATTATGATCACTATCACCAAAATGCTCACCCACTGAGAGGTCTGACACCTGACCAGGTTCATTTCCCAATACCAAATCAAGCACAGCCTCTCCTCTTGTAGGATTAGTTTAAATCAAGGATCCCCACCACCCAGGTCATGCCTTCTTTTCACTGTTATCATTGGGCAGGAGGTACAGAAGCCTCAAGTCCCACACCACTAGGTTCAGGAATAGCTTCTTTCCTACAATGATCAGGTTCTTAAACCAACCTGCACCAACCCTAATCCTATCTTAGCCATGAAACACTACGGACAATCTCTTGCACTACCATGAACATGTCTTTGATTGTATTTCTTTTTGCACTAATATCTTGCCTTGCACGGACTTTTTTTCTTCTGTCTTGTATAATTTATGCACTATATAATTTATGTCTGAACCTACGTGTGCTGCTGCAAGCAAGTTTTTCATTGTACCTGTACCTCACCGTACTTGAGCAATGACAATAAACTGGACTTGACAAATTGGCTTTGAATGAACAGCATGAATGTAGTGGGCCAAGGGACTTGTTTTGTGCTGTATGATACCAAGACAACACACAACCTTAAGGGCCCCGATTGTCTCTTTAAAGCCCACTGCTAATAATGAGAGGCTTTTCAAAAAAATTCAAAAGGATTAAAATAATTGAAAGTGAATAAAATTATTAAAATGAATAAAAATGAGAATAATAAATTATCTTAAAAATGCTAATGAGTAAACATATTAAGATTAATTAAAATAAACAAATAGATTCCAAAACACTCAGCTGCAATTACCTTTCTAGTCAGAGTAAGTGTACCTCATTTAAATGAATCGGGCTGTGCTACATGCAGCACTGATGGCTGGTGTAAAGCTAAGGGTCCAATTATGGTGCATCCTGCTCCTTGGATCAGTGCATTTGTGTCCATTCTAGGCTTAGTGCTGTGTCTTGCAGGAGAACAAGAGGTCAGGTGCTGACCTTTGCTGTGGCTATCTACAGAACCGCCAACAAGTAATAAGTATATTTTGGCCATTGTTGGCAAATAAAGCTCAGTAGAAAAGGGTAGTATAT
Source organism: Pristis pectinata (assembly GCF_009764475.1). Lineage (NCBI taxonomy): Eukaryota > Metazoa > Chordata > Chondrichthyes > Rhinopristiformes > Pristidae > Pristis > Pristis pectinata. The sequence continues at coordinate 16,484,970 of NC_067405.1, forward strand.
CTCTTATAAAGTCAGAGAATCAGACAGCATGGAAATAGGCCCTTCGGCCCAACTCGTCCATGCTAACAAGATGTCTATTCAAGCTGATCTCTTGTGCCTGCGGTTGGCCCAGATCCCTCTGAACCTCATTACGGTGAAAGATGTACATAAGCAACAACATAAAGACAACCGCTACTTACATAGCTCCATTAACAAGGCAAAATTTCCGAAGATGCCTCACAAGAGTGTTGTCAAACAAAATGATGACACCAAGCCATAAAAAGTGATGTTAGAACAGATGGAAGTTAATTTGGCCAAAGAAGTAGGATTTAAGTAGCTTCAAAGGAGGAAGATAGAGAGATGGAAAGGTTAGGGAGGGAATTCTAGAGCTTAGCATTTTGGCCATTGCAGGAATGCCAGGTGATCGTGGAACAAGCTCGAATTGAAAGAACACACATATCTCAGGTAGTTATACAGCTGGAGGAGATTACAGAACGAGGAGGCAGTGAGTGCATTGAGATTTTTGTGAACAAGTATGAGAACAATAAAATCAAGGAATCAAAATAAAAATACAAAAAGATGCTGGAACTCTGAAATAAAAACAGAAAATGCTTGGAGGGGAATAGATAGGACAAAGTGAATATTTCAGAAAGGGTAAGGCCAAGGTTGCTGTGGGGATAAATTGCAGGGGTCATCCAATCACTAGACAAATTAGGGCACTGAGAAAGAGAGGGAAAGAAAGTGAACAAAAAAATGAAATAAAGGCATTCAGGAAGTGGAAATACAAAGAAAGGAATGTAAAGTTGTGAAATGGAGGGCTGTTGGACATGCCCCACAGGTCCGACTGTGCTCATGGAGAAAGAAACACTGAGTCACTTTCACAAATGGATGACTTAAAGCAGCAATGGCCAGTTCTGATACAGAAGGAGAAAGCAATTTACCTGAAGATATACAATTGGATATGCAGAAGGCTGCAATGTATTCAGCCAGAAGATGAGATGCTGGTCCACAAGCTTACATTGTGCTTCATATTAACAATCTAGGAAGCCACAGACAGATAGGTCAGGCCTGGAGTGTGATTGAGGAATTAAAGTGAAGGGAACAAGAAACTTCTCATTTCTCAGCAAAGTAGTTACGAAATCTGCATTTGGTTGCTCCAATGTAGAGGTGATCACATTGTGAGTGTTGAATACAGTATACTAGATTGGAAGAGGTGCAGGTGAAATGCTGCTTGGGTCACTAAATGGTGGGGACTGAAGAATTAAAAATGCAGGTGTTGTATCTTCTGTTATTGCGAAAGTTCTATAACAGACGTTTTCAACCTGTGGTCCGCGAACCCCTGGGGGTCCGCAGCTGGTTGCCAGGGGGTCCGCGAGCAAGCCAAGAAAAAAATGGAAAAGCGACCTGTTACAAAGACGTAGCTTACTTGCTTGCTCCAGTTTTCCACTATTCAGAAAATTGGCCATATCTATTCTATCTGTTATAGGCGATAATCTTAGAGACTTAGACGGTGTTCCCTTCTGGTAAGCTGCCGATTAATATTCGATTTGTGTAGTCAGAGTAGTCAGTAGTGTTCACTACTCACTACTATTCTGTTGTGCACTGTAGTGTTAGCGAGACTGAGTGATGTTGTCGGTCTGCCTTAATAATATTGCTTACTTACTGTGCATTTACGCCACAGTGACGTCACTGTTAAACGAAAAGTGCGCAAGCATGTAAATTTTACATTAGTTTTGATAATTTTGTTTATCAGTAATAGTAATTAAACTGTCCAGCGTGTATTGCTGAGTATGGAGAAATTTCTGAAGAGAAAAGCTGACCAGAAACCGAAAGATTCCGATGACGAAGGGGATAAGGGTGACCTGAAAGAGAAAACGACACAAGTATGATCCAGAATACATTTCATATGGCTTCATTGCAGTGGGGAAAAATGCGGACCAACCTCTCTGTGTTGTGTGTTTGCAAATACTGTCCAATGATGCAATGAAACCAGCGAAATTGAAGCGCCATTTAACAACAGTGCATCCAGATATTGACAGTAAGCCGAAGGAATGAGTGGTAAAAGGAGCTGTACCTCAAGCAGAAAGGCAAAATGACAGCCTGCGCCACTGTAAATGAGAAGGCTCTTCACGCATCATATTTGGTAGCATTATGAATAGCATGTTCCAGAAAGCCTCACACAATTGGAGAAGAGCTTATACTGCCTGCAGCAGTAGATATGTGTGAAGTTATACTGGGAAAAGAATCCAGTCAAAAACTGAAAGCGATTCCACTGTCTGATAACACAGTAAGCAGAAGAATTGGCAATATGGCAGAAGATATACAGAGCCAGCTGATAGCATGTCTTCAGCAAGTCAGATTTGCAATTCAGCTCGATGGAAGTACTGATGTTGCCAGTGCTGTGCAGTTGTTGGTTTATGTTCGATATTGTTGGGAAAGAGAGGCTTTGGAAGACTTCTTGTTTTGCAAGGCACTTTCAGGGCATACAACTGGTGAAGAACATTTCCGTGTGCTTGACACTTTTTTTGTACAATCGGCATTGGCGTGGACACAGTGTATTGGAGTATGCACAGACGGTGCTGCCGCAATGACGGGATGGAAGTCGGGTCTAGTCGCACGAGTGAAAGAAGTAGCTCCACATGCAGCAGCAACCCACTGCATGATTCACCGTGAGGCTTTGGCTGCAAAGTATATGAATGAAAATCTTGCAGACGTGTTTTGCACATGCATTAAAATTATTAACTTTATCAAAGCCAAGCCGCTCAATCATCATTTGTTTGAAAACATATGCCGTGAAATGGAAGCCGAGCATAAGCATTTGTTGCTACGTACAGAAGTCAGATGGCTGTCACAAGGCCGCGTTGTGCAGCGTGTATATAAATTGCGAGATGAACTGCTCATTTTTCTAAATGAGCATAACGGATCATTGGCACAGTTCTTGACAGATGAGATGTGGGTTGCCAGATTAGCTTATCTTGCAGATATTTTCAACATTTTGAACAGCTTAAATCTATCATTGCGAGGACCTGGATCAAATGTTCTGAAAACGTATGACAAAATCAATGCCTTCCAGAAAAAACTCCATATTTGGAAGGGAATATGCAAGCAAGGTGCCTATGATATGTTTCTGTTGCTGGCTGACTTTCTGACAGTGAACGAGACTAAGACAGAGGCCATTGCGAGCACAGTTTTGAAACATATACAACAGCTGTCACATTACTTCCATGAGTATTTCGGTGACGATGACACGAGCATGCTTGATTGGATTTGAAATCCATTTGAATGCATGCTTACTGATTTAACTGGACGTGAACAAGAAGAATTGGCTGAACTGTCGTCTGACAGGACTTTACGCTTGCAATTCAACCGAATGTCACTGTTGTTGTTCTGGATAGCATGTTCCCAGGAGTATCCACTGCTGTCCGGCAAAGCCATTAATATTCTGCTACCATTTGCAATCACTTACTTGTGTGCAATAGCGTTTTCTGCAGTTACTGCCATGAAAACCAAATACAGATTACAACTGAATATTGAGGATGACATACGCGTATGTTTGTCGCACATACCACCACGTCTGGACAAAGTCTGTAGTGCAAAACAAGCACAACTTTCACATTGAACTGAACACTGAAAGACACCGCTGGTAATTATCGGTGCTTGAAATAGTCACTATTTCAATAGGGCCTATGTGCAGTAATTTAAGTGTTGTATGCATGAATTATCGATTGTCTGATTTTGTGGTCTTTGGGTGTCCGCCATCTAACAAGGACATGTTCTGGGGGGCCGCAGCATGAAAAAGGTTGAAAACCACTGTTCTATAAGAAGGAAAAAAAGTTGGTGCGGTCAGAACAGCAGACCATGGAGTCACAAAGAGCTGTAAGGGGAAGGGAGGGAAGATGTGTCTGGTGGTTGAACCTTGTTGTAGATGGTAGAAGTTGTGAAGGATGACCTGTTTAACATGGAAGGGTGGAAAGTGAGGAGCAGGATAACACCATCTTTGTTCTGTCCAGGAGGAGAGGGAGTGGAAGCAGAGGTGCGGGAAATAGATGAATTGTGCTCATGGGGTCTGTTAGGTATGGTGGATACAAATCCATAGTTCAGGAAGAAGGCAAGTATCTCAGAGGCAGCTGTATGGAAAGTCTCATCATTGCAGAAAATACAGCAGAAATGGAGAATGGAAGTGGAGTTCCTAGAGGAGGTAGGGAAGGAGGTGGTACCACCAAGACGGCTGTGGGATGAGTGGGGTTATAATGGTTGTTTGTCACTAGCCTATCTCCTGTGATGTCAGCAGAGAGATCAGAAAGAGAAGTGAAGAATTAGAGATGGATCAAGTGAAGATGGGAGCAGGGTGGAAATTGGCAACAAAAGTAAGGATACTTGAGTTCTTTATAAGTGCAGGAAGCAACACAAATACAGTCACTGATGTGATGAGAAAAGTTTTAAGCGAGGAGACAGAAGTAGGGCTAAAACTAAGACTGTTCCACATATCCAGACAAGTTGGGCTAAGGGGCCTGTTTCCATGCTGTATAGATCTATGACTCTAGTTCACAAAATGACAGGCATAGCTTGGGCCCATGTGAGTTTCTACAGCCACGCCTTTGATCTAGAGAGAGTGAGTGGCATTGAAGGAGCAGTTAAGGACAAATTCAGCCAGGTGAATATGTTGGTGGAGGGGAAATGGTGGTTATGCCTCCATTCAAGGAAGAGCAGAGGGCTCTCAGACCATCTTGGTGTGGGATAGAGGTGTCAAGGGTTTGTATGTCCTTGATAAAGTTCTGCTGGTTGGGACCAGAGATTCAGAAACTACCAAAGTGGTGGAGGGCAAAAGAGGTGTCATGGGTATAAGTGGGAAGGAACTAGACCAAGGAAGAGAGAAATGAGTCATGAAGTAAGATTTGAGGGGAAAGAACAGAGGTCTGATGGGACAGACCTGCTTCTGGGTCTTGGTTGGAAGGTTGGGTGTTACAAGGTTAGAAGCTTTGGAGGGAAGATTGCCCAAGTAAATGAGGCTCATGACTCTGTGGGAGAAACTGGCCTGATGTTCGGTGGTGGGGTCATCCTCCATTGAGATGTTTCATGGAGCTAACATTTGGTCTCTGTGAGAAAGAGATCAGTTTGCTTCGTCACAAAAGCACCAGCCTTGTTGGCAGGTTTGCTAATAATGTTAGGATAGCTTCTTAATGAACAAAGTAATGCAAAGATCAGAAGGGTGTAGACTGGAATGAGTGAGGAGTATGAAAAAAATCGAGGTAGTCAATTCACATCAGCAGTTAGCAATGAGAAGGTAAGAGGTTGAGAGAGAGGCCCAGGTGGATTGGGAATTCTGGTGATGGGAGAAAGTCGATGCAGAAGACTCTTGGCCAAAGAAATGGGAGTGAGAAGCAGAGGAAGTAAGAGTTCAACATCATGTTGGACTTGGAATTCATTAAGACAAGAATGTAGGGGCGTGGAACTGAGACCTCTGCTGAGAACTGATTGTTTGGGATCAAAGGAGGGAAGATCAGAAGGAATGGTGAAAATATAGTATGTGGAGGGACTTGGGACAGAGATGGGGTCAGTGGAAAAGAATGGGGAGAAAGAGTAGGAGGGTATTAGAATTCAAGGTTGTTGAAATTTGCAATCTTTGACACCTGAAAGGAAGGAAAAAGAAGTTTCCAGTGCAGCATCAAATGTGGCAAAGAATAAAGTGGTATTACTGACCATGACAGCTTGGAGATAGTGCTGCAGAGAGAGTAGCAATGTGGTTCAGCTCATAGAGACTCTGTCTCACAGTGCCAGAGACCCCAGTTCAATCCTAGCCTCAGATGCTGTCTGTGTGGAGTGTGCACATTCGCCCTGTGACCATGTGGGTTTCTTTCGGGTGCTCTAGTTTCCTCCCACATCCCAAAAGCATGTGGTTTGGCAGGTCTCTGTAAATTTCCCCAAGTGTGTAGGTGAATACTTGAATCTGGGGGAATTGATGGGACTGTGAGGGGAATAAAAAATGAAATTAATGTAAAATTATTGTAAATGGATAGTTGACATTCGGCATGGATCTGGTGGGCCAAAAGGCCTTTATCCATGTTGTATCAGTCTACGACTGTGTGAGGGAGGTCAAGAACATGCACATGGATTCATGCATAAAGCATGGGATTTCCATTCTGTGTGGCAAATTGGATTCTTTTTATTTTTAACATAAAAATCTAAAAAAAAATTCTCCTGTTTGTTTAGCAAACATTTTATTCCTTGCAGAGTCAAAAGAGTTACATAGAGCAAAGAATGTCGACCATCCCTTTCCTGCCTGCTTGACTCATTGAGTTCTTCCAGCAGTTTTTGTTTTGCTCCAGGTTCCAGCATCTGCAGTCTCTTGTGTCTCCAAAAGAGTTAAATGATGAATTGGTCATAATCAAATCAGGCATAAATAATTTAATGATGCAATTTAAAACCATTTTTACTGGTGCACACATGCATGCAACCATATCTCATATAGACTGAGTATTCATCAGTGTTTGAAGGAAGAGAGAGGCGTGGTTATGAAGCTATATTTGAGTTAACATGGGCTGATTTGTAACCTGCAATAGGATTGCTGTGTTTCCCTTTATTATACTGCTCCTCTTCTTTTTCAGCTTGTGAGGATACTGGTACCAATTCAGTTAAGGTATAGACTACTCAGTCTGATGAACTATGTGCTGCTCAAGAAATCAGAAAGCCTCATGCCTCCAGCAGAACTAAAGCCACGCATGAACTGTCTAGTCTGCTTCTGTTTAACTCACCTTAAGTTTGTCAGGGCAGTTAATCCTAAAGACATTAACAATTAGGTGCTGTCTGAACCTAATTCCTCAATGTCTCATTTATACATTTTCTTCCATCTTATTCTGAATCATAAATGAACTTTGAAACTTAATTACTTAGAAATTGTCTATTTGATGTTCCACGAAGACTTGAGAGAGATATTAATCCTCGTGCTGAATGTACAATAGAATATGTATGTTTATGGTGCTCCATTTTGACATTGGGTGGAATAAAGTACCACTCAGTCTGAACAATGGCAAGCATTGCATACACGTGCAATTTAGTATGAACATATGAGACACGTGGTCAGAAGGAGAAACATTGCCATAAGTACATAAAGCCCATCTGTACCATACATGAGGTGCAAGTCCATAGCTCTCTGAAAGTGGCAACACAAATGCCTAGGGTGGTAAAGAAGGCATATGGCATGCTCGCCTTCATTGGTCAGTGCACTGGATATAAAAGTTGGGAAGTGTTGCAGCTGTATAAAACTTCAAATTAGGCCACATTTGGAGTATTGTGTGTAGTTCTGGTCACCACACTATGGGAAGGATATGGAGCCTTTGGAGAGGGTGTAGAGGAGGTTCATCAGGACGTTGCCCGAATTGAAGTGTATGAGAGGTTGGACAAACTTGGATTGTTTTCTCTGGAGCTTCAGAGGTTGAGTGGTGATCTGATAGTATATAAAATTATGAGAGGCATAGATAAATTAGATAGAATTTTTTTCCCAGGTTCGAAATGTTAAATACTAGATGGAATTACTTTAGGGTGAGAGGGAAAAAATTTAAAGGAGATTTACAAGGCAAGTGGTAGGTGTCTGGAATGCATTGCCAGGGGAAGTCGTAGAAGCAGGTATGATAGCAATGTTTAAGTGACACTTAGACAGACACATGAACAGACAGAGAATGGAGGGATATGGACCATGTGCGGGCAGATGAGATTAATTTGATTTGGCATCATGGTTGGCACAGACATGGTGGGCTGAAAGGGCCTGAACCTGTGGCTGTACTTTTCTGTGTTCCATGTTCTCTTTCACAGAGGGGAGAAATTCTGTGGTATCCATGGGTTTTGGGTGAGGGCAATGGCAGAGATTCTTCATCAGAGTACTGGGCATGGGAACAAGCATGGAATGATGTAGGCACTGACTACCTTACAATTGCAGCCTCTGTGAATGATGACTCCCAAGGAGAGCTTTTCTGGGTTTTCTTCAGCTCCTCTTTGGACCCCTATGGCTACTAGATTGCTTTCCTTGATTAATGATAACAGTTCTTTGCAGGAATAAATTGCATAAACTCCACTGGATTAAAATTACCTGTGTTGGATCAGCCAGGTTGTATCATAGGATTTGTTCTAAAAAGTATAGAGTCACAGAGTTATACAGCATGGAAACAGGTCCTTGGCCCAAATAGTCCATGTCAACCAAGATGCCCATCGAAGCTGGTCCCATTTGCCAGCATTTGGCCCATAACCTTCTAAACCTTTCCAATCCACGTACGTGTCCAACTGTCTTTTAAAAGTTGTTATTGTACTTGCCTCAACCACTTCCTCTGGCAGCTCATTCCACATAGATACCACCCTTGGTGTAAAAAAAGTTGCCCTTAAGTTCCTATTAAATCTTTCCCCTCTCACAATCCTATGTCCTTTAGTTCTTGATTCCCCAACCCTGAGAAACAACTTCCAAAGCTGGGGTGCTTTTCTCCAACAAGTCTACATGCCCTCATTGCACCTCTTTGTATAAATGCAAGCCTTTCTTTTAAATGTTATTTCCTTTTTAATCATTCTTATCTGTAACAGCAATGTGCAACAACCTTCAAAAGTTTTAATGGACATCCAAGCATCTTGCCATATACAAAGGCAAGACCTGAAATTGTTTTTGTTTCGGGATGTGGGAAAGCTAAAAGGTTATTTGAGAGAACAGATGCAAGAATTCCTCCCACTTCAGCAACTGTTGATAAGCTCATCTTCTGAAAGAGCGTCTCATTGTATCTATCGAAGTGTGAAGCTAGATTGTTTGGGTCGACATTCTTTCTGCCCTTGAGAAGTTTCAAGCTGGCATTTCATAAGTATACAAAGGAGCTTCACAAACAAAACTAGGAGATTGTGCAACCTATGAGAATGTGCAAGTAATTTTGTTGGTGCAGTTTAACTGAGGTCAATATTGGAACCGTTAAATGGTGCATTATAACAATAAAACAAGTAGGACTAAACTGAATAAAGTGAATAATATTAGTTATGTATCAGCCGAAAACTAGGCAATTCATTTATTTTGATTGATTGCCATCGTGACTCTGTGTTGTTAAAATGTTAAGAATGGACAAAAGTAAATGGCTTAATAATCATTATTCTCAAGTAGTGAATGGACACGTCAGTGGGAACAAATTGCTTGGCAGTATCGAAATTATAGTCCCTGACAGCTTCATAAGTCCTTGTATGTTTGTAGAGTATGGAAAACCTGTTGCTAAGTTACTTAGCTGAGCTCCACAATAAGCTGCTATACTTTTTGCCTTTTGTTTTGAACAGGAAAGAGAATGGCTTTTGATTAAGTTAATTTAATCTTGTTGTATGAAGTATATTTACAGTTTTATCTATTATAGATATTATGAAACTTTGAGGTTTTCCTTCTTTAATTTCACCCCAGGAAATAATATGCATGAATCTGCCCTCAATAAAGTGGAGAAAATATTTCGAGATAATTATTGTAAGCCAGTTGAAACCTTTAGTATAAATACCACTCTAATTTTGTGTAATGATAGTTCTGAAGATCTACGTAAATACCCCTATTAAACTATTAATTCTATGCAGTCACTCATTCTCTGTTTGCTAAACTAGTGACTCATTTCCTTTGGTCACACACATCAAATCTGTGACACATACTTTTAACTGTTAAACAACTGATTTGCTATTTGAATCTGTTACTTCATCATCTGTGACTGGAAATTTGGAAATAAGGTTGTATTTTGTTGGTAATTATGTGGCCACCCATGGAAAAGAAGTCTTCTATTAGCGAACATGATAAATTTAGGCAGGCTTTAGTGAACTAAGTGCCTGATTTAGAACAAGGAAAGTCAAAAGGATTCAGTCTCCTAATGAGGGAAAGTAAAGCTTGCAGTACTGCAGCTGGTGCTGGGCTGCAGATGTAGTCAGAGTGTTACGGGATGTTGCAGTGGTCACCATAGCAAAATTTTGCATGCTTGCAAACGTGATGGAGGCTCCAGCATTCTACTGAAAAAACCCAACAGTGAGCTTTTTTGGCTCTGGCGAGGTTTGATTTTGTTAGCGTTCCCTGTTGCTGAGGTACAGAGGTGAACGATCAAAGGTGATTTATCAGGGAGCAAAGAACAGAGAGGGGAGAGGAGTTAAATCAAGAGCTGGCTATTAGATGTCACATCTGTGCAAAAAGAGACTGAAGGTGGTAAAAGAGCTTAACACTGGAATCAAAACATTATTGAGAGTAACAGATGATGTGTTGGGGCACTTTGACTTTGTTACAGGAGTACAGAAATATGACAACTCTCATAATTTTTTCTCGCTGTGGTATAATACAGCTGGATACCTCATTCTACTTAACAGCACACAAACGCTTCTAGGTTATCTCTAAAATGCCAGATCAGTTACTATAAAATTTTCCCTGCGAAACATCACAAGGCACTTGATGAGGCTGGATCAAGAATTTGAAAAAGGGCTGGTGGTGCTGTTAATGGTCCAAAAACAAGACTTTATAGAGTGGAAAGCAGGGGTGGTTTGAGGGGAAAGCAGACACAAGAGTAACTTACAAATGGATAGATAATTATTTTAAAATCAAAAGATGGTACTAATCAATGGTGAGTGTGCAGGAGAATGGAACTAATCAGATGACTCTTTAAAGGTGCCAGTACATGGTAGGTAGGCTGAATGGCCTTCTACTCAGCAATATTCTATGATAGAGAGTTTCAGAAAGGTATACTGATGTTCAAGGGTGTTATGCCTAAAGGTATCCATCAGTGCATAAACATCAGGTGAGAACCTTATAGTCCTAAAGCAGTTTGAGGTCTGACTAATGATTTTTCATTCCTCACTGTAGCTAGTCACAGAACATGTGGACGTTTGAACAACCTATCTGAAGCAGGTTAAGGCAGATTCAACATCTGGTACTCATGTTTCCTAATGGAACCAGGATGTGACCCTGGCCATTTACCTACACACGCGTGAATCTGAAGTGAATATTGTTTTGATTTGAATGCTTATGTAAAAGTATTCTTTTCTGTTAATCTGCATGTTCTACAGATGTGCGAGGGCAGCACAGCTGATCACAATTTGTATCCTGCAGAACACTCAATTAAGCCCTTTGGCTGCTGCATCACAAAGCAATGCCTGTGAAATCCTGATGGCATGGTGATTTGCAAATGTGGTTAGTCCAAATACATTCACTGATAAGCACCAGAAACTCTCTGTTAGGTCTAAATTCTGCTCTGTGGTAACATCAATATTCAACAGACTATTGATCTGAATAAGACTATATTCAGAATCTGTTCTAGGAACCAGCTTAAGTCTTTGGCAAATGTTATACATATCCTTATTTCTGTCAGATGTTGTTCATATGAAAGCTCATTTTCCATTTAACTAATTTTATTTGGTTTATCTCTGAACTTATTTCTTCCGCTCAGTACAGGTTCTTTTAATGATGTGTACAGCCATGTGGTTGAATCTGCATCTTTCTGTTCTAACTGGCTGAGTACCAACTTAGTGGGTAATAGCCTTTCATTCTTTACCTAAACCATGATGCCTGGATTATAAAGTCACAGAGATGTATAGCATAGAAACAGACCCTTCAGCCCATCGCATCTATGACGACCATAATGCCTATCTATACCAATCCCACTTGCCTGCATTAATCTCATATATCTCTGTCTTGCCCTTTCAACTACCTGTCAAGATGCCTTTTAAATGTTGTTACTGCTTCCACTATCTTTTCTAGCAGCTCATTCCCGATACCAACTACACTTTGTGTGAAGAATTTACCCCTCAGATCCTTTTTAAACCTCCTCCGTCTCATGTTATAGATTTAGATATCTTTATTGGTCACATGTACTTCGAAACACACACTGAAATACATCTTTTGTGTAGTGTTCAGGGGGCAGCCTGCAAGTGTCATCATGCTTCCGGTGCCAACATAGCATGCCCACAACATCCTAACCCATACGTCTTTGGAATGTGGGAGGAAACTGGAGCACCCGGAGGAAACCCATGCAGACATGGGGAGGACGTACAAACTCCTTACATACAGCGGCCAGAATTGAACCTGGGTCACTGGTGCTGTAGTAGCATTACACTCACTGCTACACTACCTATGCCCCCTAGTTTTAAACACCCCTACCATGTGAAACACACTCTGGATAATGACTCTGTCGCTCATAATTTTACATAGCTCTATCATGTCACCTCTCATTCTCCTTTGCTCCAGGGAAAACAGGTCTAATCCAGTCTCACTTTATCACTTAAGCCCTCCAATCCAGGCAACATCCTTGTGATTCTTTTCTGCATGCTCTCTAGCTTAATCACATCTTTCCTGTAGTGTGGCAACCAGAAATGCATACAATGCTCCAAGTGAGGCCTAACCAATATTTTGTACAACTATTAGAACTCTCTAACAGTAGCACTTTAAGGGTATTCTTCTGTGTTCTTCATAATGCCCTAACTCTTGTACTCAATGACTCAGCATGCTATACACCACCTTCACCACCCTGATTATTGCAGCCAATAAAGAGTCTCATCCATCAAAGATGTTTAATGGAAATTTACAGGTGCCCTGCATATTATTTGTTGACAGTTCATAATTACAGCAGGTCCCAAAATTATGTGCATATGCTAGAATGTCAGAGGTGCAATGTTTTGGATGAGATTTTAAATCCAGAACTTTGGTAGTCTTGTGACGTTGACGTGATGTTGTTAGAAGAGCTGGAGAACTCTCTTGGTGTCCTGGCCGACTTTAAACCTCATGTAGCACCACCAAAATGAGATTACCTGGCCACATATCTCAATGAAGGGTCTCGGCCCGAAACATCAATTCTTTATTTCCCTCCATAGATGCTGCCTGAGTTCCTCCAGCACTTTGTGTGTGTTGCACATATCTTGCTGTTGTTAGTGGGATTTAATGCACATTAATTATTTGTATTTCCTTGTGTGACAAGTATGACAACACTTCAAAAGTACTCCACAGACTGTGGGGAACTTTACAGTGTTCTAAGGTCATGAAAGTATTCTATAAATGTACCTTCATTTCTTTTAGAATCAATAATGCCATCAACTCCTGTTCTGCAAATGAGCTGTTTAAATTTAGAACTCTCTCTAATAGTAGCTTTAGTCTTCTGTGCTCTTCATAATTGGCAAATGCTCATCTTGATTAATTGGCAGGTTAATGTGACGTGGAGATGGACCACATTACAAGCCAATGATAATTGGTCTGTTTACTACTTCCAAAAAGATTTTCTGCCAGTTCCTGTGGTTAAGTTGGTACACTGCTGGGTTTAAGTCACAATCAATGGATTTGATTGGAAAAACCCAGCTTGATATTCCAGTGCAGGTTTGAGGGAGTGGTGCAGTCTTGGAGATGACATTGATAGGATGAGAGAGTTAAACCAAGGTCTATTCAGCTTTACCAGATGGATGTAAAAGATATCATGGTTCAAAGAAATTATCCTTTGTATCCTGGACGATATTTACTGAAGGCTTTGTATTATTTCTTAAAAGGAATGAGACTTATCTGGTCATTTCCATATTGCTATTTGTGGGAGCTTGTTATGTACATATTAGTAGATGGGTTTCCAAAATAGTAATCATGACTACGATACAATAAGTTCTTCATTGACCATAAAGCACTTGCTGTTAAAAACACAGTAAAAATGCAAACCTTTCTTTCTTTTTCTTTTACCTGCGAAGCAAACTATACCGTATTAGTTTTAGTGCTCCATATGTATCTTCATCCTTCACTATCCAAACTGCACTTCTGACTGTCCCACATTGAAAGGAAACCATCTTTATTGAACATTTGGCAAACCATTTGTTGCCCGTTTGCCAAACTCTGTGAAGGCTCAATTTGCATCGGAACATGTTATTATTTCACAAAAACCTCATTGCATTGATGTCACTGTGACAAAACCGGTCCGTCATTGATCTCCTTCTGAAAGATGGAAACATCTCCTCTTTAATTTCCCTCTATTTTTAATCTCAGTGCGTAAAAGGAGAACCAACTAAGCCTTTTTAATAGGCAACTTATTTTTTTCCCAATGACGGAGATCATGATGTATAGTTTTTCATTGCAGTTTGTTACTTCTTGTCCTTTCTCCTTACCGTAATGATTTCCATGTAAAATCACAGGGCATTGGATGTTTGCCACTTTATATGGTTAGAGCTTCAAAATTTTCATTCCGAGGTTCAGATTTATTATTATTACATTAACACCTTCAATGTAGGCAACATGTCCTAACATACTGCACACTTACCTGCAGCCTTTTAACAAGAGTGGATATCGGAGTGTCTACGTATGTAGCCATGAACAACAAGTATGGATAGTCAGTACATTGAAATGGGGTCCTATATTTCCCAATATATTGAAAATGGGTTCCCTGATTTTCCAGTTTAGGTCTCTGACTACTTAAATTAGGATTTTGCACAATAATCCCCTCAGTGCTGTACTTGGATGTATAGAGCTCTGGCAAATGAGTGTAATTCATCCAAAATTTGCAGATGATGCAAAGTTAAGAGTGAAAGTGCAAGGTCAGAAGGATACAAAGGGCTATAAACTGAGGTTAACACTCAATTTTTTTAATAAAGAAAAGAACAAAGTTGTCCTTACATCATGATTTTATAACTCAGGACATCTCAAAACAAATTATAGCCAGTGAAATACTGTCACTGAGGCAATGAAGGAAAATTCCTGACCAATTCCAAGCAAAGTGACACAACTGTTTGTCACACAGCTCGAGTACACTGGTTCGATTCTGATCTAGGATGTTGTCTGCGTGGAGTTTGCATGTTTTCCGCTGCGAATATGTGTGTGCCCCTGCTTTCCTCCAACATCCCAAAGACATGTTAATTGGTCGGTTACCTGGCCTCTAAATTTCTCCTTGTGTAGGTAGGTGGAAGGAGAATCAGGCTGACTTAATGGCCAAGTGAGAGAGAATAATTTACAGGAAAATAGGGGAGAAATTAGACTGATGGAATTGCTCTGAGAGCTGGTGTAGACTCTATGGGCTGAATGGCCCCATCGGCATTGTAGGGAAGTGGGAAATTTAAAAAAGGAATATGCATAGGAAGCTCCTATAAATGGCAAAACATTAACAGGCAAATAATCTGCTCTAGTGATGTTGGCAAAGTGCTAAATGTTGACCAGTGCACCCAGAAGGATTTCACTGGTTTAGTTCAAAAAAATTCCATGGATTCTAACATATGAGGCCAGATGGGGCCTTCATTTATGTCTCATCTGTAGGATGGCATCTTTGATTATGCCAGCCTAGATTCCTACTCTCTGGAGTCAGACTTGAACCCACCACCCTCTGAACCACAGGCAATAATGCTTCCTCTAAGCCACAGCTGACATCCAGCTGGGGCTCTTGCCCATAATCAGTCATCAGTCACAGCTTTGGAATGTGCACGTGACATAAGCGAGCTTTCTGCCATTCCTCCCTATTGCCTGAAAGCAAGGGGTCATTTTCTGCAGATGGGAACCACCATCTTCAAGAAGGCATTGGTGAAAATTACAAACAAAGGAAAATATAAAAAGCCATTTTTTTCTCTTAAAGACACTCACATTGTCACAGTTTTAAAGTTGCTTATGGAATATCCTATTTAGCTTGGCAATGATGATAAACTTTCAGCAGCAGCAGCAAGGCATGGGAGTAAGAATATGGCACATTGAATTCATCAGCATTCACTAACAAAACACTAGTGATAACTTGCATTTATATAGCAGCTTAAATGTGGTATAAACATCTCAATACACTTGCAGAATGTAGGGGTGTTATTTCACAAAAATTGACACTAACCAAATAAAGAAATATTAAGACAAATGATGCCTGTGCATTTGACTGCCTAATTTTCTATTTCATAAAGAAACCCTTATGCTGGATTCTCTCTAAATACATCAAGACCCAAACTTGGTGATTCAGTGACTCTTTCTCCCATCTTCTGATGCATGAATAATCATCGTATTATGAACAAAAGAAAGCATGGAATGAAGGAAGGCCATCTGCTCAGTTATTTCCACAGAGCACGTGTAAAGTGCACTGTTTTGGACACTATCCAACATATTTACTCCCCTGAGCGAGGTGAATCTACAGGTATATTTCAAAGAAGATTTAAAAAAAAGTTTACAAACCCCACCCCTCCTTAAAAGATATTGGGTGAAATGTCAAAGGTATCAGTTTTAAGATTACAATCTCTGTGATAACTCAGGGCTGGTTATTTACACTCCACAGATAGGATTCTACTGTGTTGCAACTATAATCTACCAGTCTTCCACAGAAAAGTTGATCATCCATTTTTAGACATCCTATAATCTTCAGTGCTATTCTTAACCAGATACTGACCCTATTGCTTTATAAAGGAGTCAATCATTATGGTATTAATTGATTATGTACAATGCGGGTGAGAAATAAACTCTTTGAATCATTAATCTTTCTTAAAGCTTTCTATTATCTCATTCCGATCTCTTAACATTATGATCACACTTTTAAATCAAATAACCTGTTACTCCTACGATGCCCACATTTTCCAGTATTGGTGCCAATTATTTTTTGTGCCATGCCTTTTTACCCTTCCCATTTGCCGGAAAACATTGACACTCACTGCGACACAGTTCCTGTGTCAACAATTGCCCGATGGGTCATTCTGCATGTGTGCTTCTTGGCAATGAGTGCTAGAAACCTAATCAAGTGTGGGAACTTCTCTTACTGTCCTCCTCATTTAAAGTGCACACAAACACAGTTTCAGTGTGATTTGTTGGCTGACCCTAAAGTGAATGGGAAGTGTCGTTTACCTTAAGAACAGAGTGTACCATGTAGTATGACTTTCAATAGATTGTTTCACCAGCGACTGCTCTTTGATGGGAGTTTGGAGCCTTGCATGGAGAATGATTTGTTAGTCGATGTACTTCTGTTATTTGCTTTATTAAGCAGCAGCACCAAAGACCTGATAGATAGCACAAGAATATGGCTGAATTTGTTCTCCACAAGCCCAAGGGTTTTAAATTCATTAGGAGCACCTCAACAGCTGTCGAGCTGAGATTAATTAACTTGGCACACAAGGTTTTGGACTTGCTACCTTCATATTGCTCAGTAACATATTGAGCCACCTTGAATTTGCATGTATCCTAATTTATAAAAGGGCACAGCATAAAAAAATGTTACCAACAATGGGAAACATGGATATTGTAAGAGTAAGCAAGTTATTTGACTTAAAATTGTGACCACAGTGCCAGAGGGTTGACTAGGATATTAACATGCTTTAAGGATTAAAAGAACTTACTTTTCCCCCATTCTGTAATTGATTCATACATAATTGCTTAATACCATGTTGATTCACTCCTTTTATAAAAGCAATGAGCCAATATCTGGTTTCATTTCTTTTCTCCAACACACAAAAGTTATTCACCATTGTGGAGATGAGCAACATCTAGGAGAGGAATTGCAAAGATTTAAGTAACAGCTTCAGAACAGAAGCAACATCTTCTAGAGCTCATATTTCAGTCTTGTTACAAGCAACGTGTGACCATCAAAGCTTTTACCTTTCCATCTCAATTAATACTTTTCTTGCTTTCTAGTTCTCATTCCAAATATCCTTTTTTGTTTTCAATCAATCCAATGTCTACACAAGTACAATTGACATTCATATTGGGCTAAATTGTGCTGGCTGTGAACTGTAGCTCCATCAAACCACCTGGTCATTGGGGTCCAAGCGGTGCCAAGCCATGGGATTCCCTGGTGTTAGACTGTGAACTTGCCTGTCTGATCCTGTACAGTCAAATAGCATTGGAGTCCCCATTCATATGAATAGGGATTATTTCTTAATGTTTTCTAATTAACGTTGTTATTTTTATATATTTAAAAACGCTTTTAATAGTCTTATACAATTTACAAGCATTGTTACAGTTTTTTTAAATATCACTTAATATTGGAGTCACTTAAACATTTTTAAATTACACTCCCAGCTTTGACAGGAGGTGAGACCTCCGGTTTCATCTATCAAGAGTTGTGAGGGCATTTCAGGCATGGAACCTCAGCTCTACATCACCAGAGGTTGCTCAGTGCCTGAAGTTTTGCCATGCCTTGCACGCTAGCTCATTCTGTCATCCATATGTGACCCAATTTATGTTTATGCTCAAGGAAGATTTTACTCATTACACAGGTTTCCAACAAGTGCTAGAGTTAAGGGTAAAATGAAAATCCCATCTAAATTCTAGAGCTGGACATGGGTACCAGAGTCAGATATGACCTGAGGTCAAATCAGCAGGATAACAATGGGAATGCTAGACCAAAGATTCCAACACCTGAGTTTTCATGGATTTTGAATGCAGGTGAACGGGGAGGTGATGCCTCATGTAAAAGTTTTACAGAAGCAGGGCACCATTTAACTATTGAACAACACTAAAGAGTGCTGGGTGTGCTTGAAAGTATTGGACTTGGAACACCTGCCTATTTATGAACAAATAGTCACCATGGACTTTATAAATTGACGTGGTGAGCTTGCTGTTCTCTTACAGCAGAGGAGTTTGAAGGGTGATTTGATAGAGGCTTTCAAAATCATTAAGTGTATCCACTGGTGGAAGGGTGAAGAACCAGAGGTCACGAACTTCAGGTAAATGGAAGAAGAATCAGAGTTGACATGAGGAAAAATATTATCATGCAGTAAGTAATTATGATCTGGAAATCATGACCTAAAAGGGTGAAAGAGGTGAGTTCAACTGTTGCTTTCAAAAGAGAATTGGATTGATCTACATAATTAAATGAACTGAAATTTCTTTTCTCTCACATAGATTTGAACTCATGTCGCCAACAGCATTGGATTACTAGCCCAGGAAAGTAACCACAATTTTACCCTATCCTATAAATGCCACACTCTGTGAATGTATATCAACAGTGAACTTTCAAAATAATTTACTAGACATAAAGGAGCTTGTAAAAGCACCATAAGACTCACCTGCAGCAGAGAAACAATTTCTGGCATTCATTTCCATTCCACCAGAGTCTTCAAGATGCACAGCCAAAGGAGGTCCTTCAGTCTGAGAGTGGGAGCTGGATCATTTTGTCTTTCCATAAGGTAATCCCTTAGAGAAAGTATTAGGATTGGCTTCACATGCCTGAAGCAAAGCATAAGGAACAAGGGGCAGCAATGTACTAATGCAGGCTGCCAACATCCACAGATTACATAATAGAGGAAATAAACACCGTGCACTTGATCCAAACAATGGGCTTTGTATTTATTCGTCACTGCTTTAAAAAAAAAAGAACCCAGTGTGAAATAGCAACAGATATTATTGAATAACTGAACACAAGAGTGAGGAACATGACTGAGCAGTTAAATTTCGGGTGTAGCCCATAGCTTCAGTCACAGTGCTACAATGCCAGTTTTGAAGGCATTTTTGAATTAATGTTTGTGCAAAATTCTTTACTGTATGCCTGCAATGCCTACTAATTGAGAGAAATTGTAGCAGACAATTATTCAGGAAACTATTGTGGAGGTTGTGCTGGTCTAATTGATATGGAAGAGATTCCAGTGGTATTTTTAGTAATCATACTGTTTACAGTGTGGGTTTTATTGCTGTCCCTGATTACCACAGTGGCTATTTGTATTAGTTTAAACCTTCTATCAGGTAGTACAGGTGAGAACTTCAAACAAATTATGAGATCTTCAAGACGCCATGGTTTATATCATTCACAAACAACAATGACATGTAATAATGTAGCAGCTGAGGAACACAAGCATATAAGAAATAGGAGCAGGGGTAAGTAACGTGACAGCTCTGTACAGTTATTGTTTCTACCTGCACTATCTCAATGCACTCTGTACTAACTCAATGTAACTGCACTGTGTAATGAATTGACCTGTACAATCAGTATGCAAGACACATTTTTCACTGTACCATGGTGCAAGTGACAATAATATACCAATACCAAAAACCAATACCCTGGAGCCTGCTCCTCCAATCAGTAAGTTTATGGCTGATCTGATGTTGGCCTCAGCTTCACTTTCTTGAATGTTACCCATAACTCTTGCCTTCCTCATTGCCTGAAGAGCTGTCTCAGCCTCGAATACTTTCAATGATTCACATTCCACAGAGCTATGGGAAAGGTAAGTCCAAAGTTTCTCTGAGGAAACAGTCATGGATCTGGCGAATCTGCACTGATTGCAGCCAATCCCCCTCACAATCTTTATATCTTTGGGATGGCACAGCAGCACAGGTAATGAGGTTGTTGCCTCACAGCTCCAGCAAGCCGGGTTCAATCTTGACCTCTGGTGTTGGCTGTGTGGAGTCTGCCCGTTTTCACTGTGATCATGTGGGTTTCCTTAGGATGCTCCCACTTCCTAAAGATGTGCAGGTGGGTGTGTTAATTGAACATTGTAAATTGCCCCTAGTGTGTTGATACTAAGTAGAATCTGGGGTGAACTGATGGGAACACAGGGAGAATAAAATAGGATTAATGCAGAATTAATATAAACAAATGCTTGATGGTTGGCACTAACTCAATGGGCCGAATGCCCTGTTTCCACATTGAATGACTCTATGAAGACATATTAGGCAAAAATACATGAAACAAAGTTGAAAACATACTTCTAATAAATAGTTCAACAATTTTGTAACACCCACTCAAACTTTCCCCTCATATTATTTCAAAAATTTCTATGGATGAACTGTTTCCAGATGTTTAAAACGTCTTGGAGGGGGAAATAGTATTGGGCTGTAAAATGGGTTTAGTGATAAAAATTGGTATCTTAATGCTTAAAGCAATACTTTTGCATTAGATGTAATGCCATCCCAAAATCTTATTTAAATTGCTAATTTCCTTGATCTCCACCAACCAGTTCTCTCAGCATATATTTCTGGGATGAAAGTAACTATGATTTCTAGGAATTGAATTTAATATTTTTTTGGGTGCAAAAGGATAAACGTGGGTTGTCCATTCTTCGAAATCTAAACACAAAATATCTCCAAGACCACAACTAAACAAAGCATGGGGACATGCCTTGATCTCACACTGTATTCTTTCAAACCCTGGCAACAGAAAAGCATGCAGAGCTAGCCTGTGTGAAAATCTTTCAATGGATTGTGGTCTCTGCGAGAGACTTTGATTACAGGAATTTGGCATGATACCCAATAAAATTTTTGAATAGGTTCCTATTCATTTGTCACATTCACAATAGGAAATTTATATTCTGTCCTTGAAGAATAAATTAAATTAATTTAAGCATTGCTAACTAAAGTGACAATGGGTATATGCACTAAAGTTTGATTTGTTGATTATTTTGATTTTAAAAATTCTTAGTCATTAATATCCATTGATAGATATTTTTATTACCTGACTTGAAAATGAACTGAGTAATATCTGATTCTATAGTAAATCCAATGATGGAAGTACTTCTGTGTCAAGCTTGTGTTTATATTGTTTTTTTAGGGGTCTTCCTCCTTGAGCTGAGATGACAAATTCCCCTTAATCCTAACGATACTCTGTGTCTAACCAACTGGGAGACATGCTGACAATGCCACAAAACCAACTGCATTGGTGCTTTACCCCCTTTAGGCTGGTAAATTCAAGTGATATGTAATGAGTTAAAGCAGCAAGCAACTTGTCTGGCAGCATCTGTCGAAAGACAAACAGAAAAGATTGAGATGATGAGCCAAAGCATTAACCCTATATTTGGTCTTTACAGATGTCAGTTGGCCTGCTGAGTATTTTCAGCATTTTCTGTTTTTATTTCAGTTTCTGCAATGTTTTGTGTTTGAGGTCAGAATCCTAATCGCTGCCTATTGGTAACAGTCATGTTTCACATTACTTAGCATAGTATATGAGAGCTACGTTGCTTCAAGGCAACACAGTTTCTTTATATTTCTCCACTCAAAATAACACTTAATCTTCATCTGGTATTCCCGTAAAATCCAGTTTTATGCATAATCTGACTGAGATTGGCAACTTTGACCAAGAAGTAATTTTGCTGATGATTGTAAGCAGGCATCAGAGAGAATGAGCAAACACATCATCCATTGGCCTATACCTATCCCTCAGCTGACAACTCTAATGCAGATTGTCCCATCACTGTGGTTATGATACTTGGTGTGTGCTAGTCAGCTGCTGTTTATAACATTATAATAGTGACTTCAATTCTAAAGCATTTCATTAGCTGTAAAGCACTTTGAAGTGTTCCAAAATTACAAACAGCACTATATAATGCAACTAAAGGAAAATAATGAGTAGATACTAGAAATCTGAAATAAATACAGAGAAAATTGGAAATACTCAGTTGATCAGACAGCATCTGTGGAGAGAGAAATAGGTTTAATGTTAAAGATCAATGGGCTTTCATCAGAACTTAATAAGCACAAGTATATCTATCTTCTCTGGTCCCATATTTTTCCTACCTTCCCACTGATGCTCATTAATGCAAAACAATGCCAAGGAAGAGGCAGCTTTCCACTCAGGATACAAGATAACAGAAATTCAAATATTAGCCAAATCCCAATTAGAAAATAGAACATAGAACAGTACAGGAACAGGCCCTTCAGCCCATAATGACTGTGCCAACCACAATGCCAACCCAAATTAATCCCATCTGCCTGCACATGGTCCATATCCATGCATTCCCTGCCTGTTCTTGCACCTGTCTAAATTCCTCTTAAACTTTGCTATTGCATCTGCTTCCACCATTTCCCCTGGCAGCACATTCGAGGCACCTACCACCCTCTGTGTAAGAAAACTTACCTTGTAAATCTCCTTTAAACTTTCCCCCTTTCATCCTAAAGCAATTCCCGCCAATGTTTGACATTTTCACCTGGGAAAAAGACTGACTGTCTACTCTATCTATGCATATTATAATTTTATATGCTTCTATCAGGTCATCCCTCAGCATCCAACATTCCAGAGAAAACATCCAAATTTGTTCCACCTTTTCTTATATGTAATATTCTCTAATCCAGGCAACATCCTGGTGGATCTCTTCTGCACCTTTTCCAAAACCTCCACATCCTTCCTGTATTGCAGTGATCAGAACTGCACGCAATACTCTAAATGTGGACTAACCAAAGTTTTATGTGCAGAGCTTCACCTAAATAGTTTGGACTCAGGACACAGATTAATTCAAAAGCAGAATCTTATTCTCTAATTGTCCATCTATTCTATTGTTCACCTTTTCACTTTTTCTACATGATTTAATTTTTGGCAATGATACCATGGGTCTGTCAAAATGCTGGTTAAAACCATGACATCAGGTTTGAATGTCAATCATTAGCCATTTAGAAACATAGTTGTGGCTGTACAGATTCAGTGAACACTACATACTAGTTGAGGAAATCTCTATTAAAATAACATTGATAAGACTATCAATTAATCACTGTTAACTTACACAATAAGGCAAAGGTAAATTAATACATTCATTTAATAATCCACAAATTCTGCCAGGTTCACAAAAAGAAATAGAAAAAATATAGCCATTATTTTCTATCAGTCCTTCCTGATCATGCAGCAGTAAGATCCTACTGAGATCAATGCCATCACAAGGAAGAGGAGGGGGCGCAGGTTTGGGGAAGTTGGGGTGAGGGGGGTGGGGAGGCGGACTTGGGGAATGGGCAGGATAATGGGACATTGTATTTACTTGCTGTGTCACATCCCCTAGCTCAGCTGGCCATCGAAACTGTTAAAAATGCCAAAAAGGACACTCAAAACCATACAAAATCTACTAAAATCAATTAAGCTAGTAACAAAAGAATAAAAAATAACAAAATTAAGAAATATAATTTAAAAGTAATTAAGATAATTCAAAAGGTTTAAATTATTGGTATTTAGCAATGCGTTCAAAATTGCACTTAAATTTCAATTGCACAATTAATTTTGAATATCATTTTTTAATTCCTCAAAAAGTCTAAATATAACCCTTAGCTCAGAGCCTATAAATCACCTACTCACCATATCTGGGAATTCTGGCTCTTTCTGACGATTGCAAGCTTTTATACAGTATGTTGCATTCTCAGATGATGATACATGAAAGTTCACCTTTAGGATATCAACTAAGTTGCCCAGAAAAATCACATCAATTTTATACAATCCCATTTGTAGGATGATAGTTAAGAACATTAAAAATGTCATACAAAATCAAATCATTTATTTCACCCACCTCCGTTCAGTCAGTCTTCGGAATGAGGTGATGATACACAGATGCACTCATTTCTTTGGCCCCTTTCGTTGACTCTTAGCAGTAAATCAGCATGAATTTCAAGATATCACTCAATAATAAATGGGTAAAACCCATCATCTCCATACTTATAGTAGCTGAGCAATCACAGGATTGCCTAGCTTATGGTCAATACCACTCCACCCCCCTCCCCCATCCGCATATCCTCTCCACCCCCCATGTGATGGCATTTATATAGCACCTTTCGCAACCCTCATGATGTCCCAAAACACGACTGCCAACGTAGGAACATTGCTGCTCTTCTGACCATCAGCACCAATTATTTTAGGAACTGTTCACTTAGCTCTTTAATGTATTACTTGAAATAGAAAGTACTTCCGATGGAGTCTGTCCATCTCTACAGTTCTCCATGTATCTGCTTCTCTGCAGGAGGAGATGTTGTTTTGAGCCTCTCTTGGTCAGCTGGTGTATACCAGTATGTGGTGACAGGATGTCTGCCATGGTCTAATTAGAACAAAGGTATGTTAATACATTGTGCTATCCCTTGCTGGGAGATATGATGAGAGATGACATGCACCGCACAGTCCAATGGTACATTGCTCCTTGGTAGTTTCAGACAGATCGGAACTGGGAATGCATTGACAATACAGCTATAACACCACTCATTCCACAAGTGACTATTAAAACAATACAAGACAATGGTCTGGTAATTTACATCTTAATCAATTCATGGCTAAACAAGATCAAAGACTTATGGTGGATTTATATTGCTATGTTGGCAACATAAAAGCAGTTCCTAGGAGGAGGCATCTGCCATTTTCTTGGTTACTGTTCCATCTGAAACCCTTGTACCAACTAAACTTTCTTTTTAGGATGAATTAAATTGCAGAAGGGAAAGGGGAAAATTTAGCTTTTGCACTACCTAACACCCTGTTTGAGACAGGTTCATCTAAATGATGGTTTCAAATAAGAACTCATGGATTATCTTGTGCATATTGCAGGATGAGAGGTGGATAACATCTAAATTCCAATGGGATATGATCAGACTAGCAGGTTCGGTAAACTTCAGATCTCAAGTAGTCATCTTGAAAAATCAATGTGTTTTTATCTAAGCAGTTAAAAACCTGGAATCAGGCTTGGTTAAAAAGTTCTTTAGTTGCAATGTGCAGCACTTGGCAGCCACATACTGCTTGATATTGACCAGAGCAGTATTTTTTCCTGATGCTACTATATCTTTTATGAAATTAATTTTACCTTATAAAATTACTCAAGACTTAAAAGTGTAAAATTTAATTGTTAATTATTACACTGAGCAACTGTTCATTTTTTACGTTCATCTATTTTAGTACTTAAAACCATCCATCTAAATGAATCTTCATTAAATTGCAAGTGACAAAACTACTATCAAGACTTTTCCAAAACTGTCATCGATTATTTTAGCAAAACTAACACAATTGCTGTTAAGATATATAGCTTCAGATAACAAATTAATTTTGCAAAATAACCTCAGAGGATGCAATGCAACAGATTTATTCAAGTAAGATAAACACTCTCAGGAATGGGTTTAGAAAGCTTAAATGTAAATAATTCAGAAAATGTTGACACACATAAATGTTTCCTTCTTGTATATAATTTGTTGCTTTGTATACATGGTTTCTGATTACACAGTTAAATTAACTCCATTTCTAACTGGTTAACTCACAACTTAAAATTCCAATACTTGTGATTCACTTTGCAAATACATTGCATTTCTGCCTTTCATGATGTAGTGGGAGGACTGGGTGTTTTAGTTCCAATGCTGATATAAGGCACTGAATGGCTGAAGAATTAACCATCAGAAATTATTATTAGTTGCAGGTTGGGAAGTTCTGCCTTCTTTCTGCTATGAACATGCTGCAAGCTGCTTGAACGTGCCATATAATACAAATTCCCATACACATTTAAATGTCCACCTGCATCTCCTGTCAACCTATTATGGGACAAACATTCTGCCCTCCTGAATGAGCCATTATTTAAGCTGTCTTCAGGCATTGTCCTTGCAATTTAAACAACCAGCTTTGATCAGGAGTTTTGATGGCTAAATCTCAATGCTTATGAGTTTATTGACTTTTTTCTTAATAAATGTGAGTGCTCTGACAGACATTGAGTACGAACATAGAGTGTGAAATGTCCTGCTTGGATTCACAGGTGTTTGGAATTAGGAAAAGACGCACCTGTTACTGGAAACAAAGGCAGCAATTAGGTCATGCTCCTCAGGAGAATCTTTATGAACGTGGCCAAATGCAATGGATCAGTTTACCAAGGAGGACCTTGTGGGGTACAGGCCAACAGGTGGCTCAGATGTTTCAAATATGCTGGTCTTTAAAGAGCCCATTTTGTTGACAGTTTCATCTTTTCTGATGAGAAAAGGTGCTAAATTTCCACTTAATTGGGGGTTGGAATCAATCATTCTTGGGATACAACTGATCAATTGCATGAAATCACACAGAAATCGGCCAAAACATCTATACCCACATAAACTATTTCCCACCCTGTATCATCGTAACATCTCCCACATCCACTTATCCAGCTTCCTCATGAATGAATCTTTGTTATTTGATTCTAGCATTATATGAGTTTATGGATTCCACATTCTCACCATTCGTAGTAATATAGCAAGAATGTGGAATAATTGTTCATGAAATAATGGAAGGATGCTTGTTGTAAGCAATGGTGTAATACTGTCACCATGAGCTGCTTTTATCTCTGGCAATCTATATTTCAAAAGAAAAATAATTACTCCCTAAATGTAACTTTTACCACTCCAAAACTAATGTTTCTCTCTTCTTCTGAAGATACTTATTAAGATTGAATGAACTTGTGAATTACTTGGGTACCAAAGATCCGCCATTCCTTTGTTTCAGCTTGACCAGTGAGAACAAGCAGACTGTTCTGTTATAGATTCCCATAATTAAGTCCAATGCTATCCTGCCAGTTATGTGTGTGTACAAAATCTCTGAACGTGATAGGAAGGGTGCAAGTAGTAAAGCGTATATTGATTCCTATTGTCATAAATACAAAAGCAAGCAAATGAATAAAAAAAAGGCACTGGTTTGGCCACAACTGGAGCATTACATCCATTTCTGGTCACAGGACTTTGGGAAATTTGTGTCCTGGGAAGGCTGCAGAAGAAATTTATTGGAATAGTAGAACATATAAGCAAGGATGTACTGCTGAAGCTTTATAAGGCTTTGTTCAGACCACATTGAGAATATTGTGAGCAATTTTGGGTCCTGTATCTAAGGAAAGATGTGCTGGTCCTTGAGAGAGTCCAGAGGAAGTTCACAAGAATGATCCTAGGAAATGAGGATCATTTGATGTCTCTGGACCTGTACTCAATAGAGTTCAGAAGGATGAGCAGAGACCTCATTGAAACCTACCAGATACTGAAAGAACTTGGATAGAGTGGATGTGGAGAGGATGTTTCCATTAGTAGCAGAGTCCAGGATCCTAGGACACAGCCTCAGAATAAAGGGATGTCCCTTTAAAACTGAGCTGAGGAGGAATTTCTTCAGGCAGAGGGTGGTGAATCTGTGGAATTTGTTGTCACAGAGGGCTGTGGAGGCCAAGTCATTGGATGTATTTAAGGTAGAGATTAATAGGTTCAGGATTGGTAAGGGAGTTAAGGGTTACAGGGAGAAAGCGGGAGAATGGGGTTGAAAAAAAAGCCAGTCGTGATTGAATGGCAGAGCACACTAGATGGGCCAAATGGCATAATTCTGCCCCTATATCTTATGATAGTTCCAGGGATGAAGGATTTCAGCTATAGGGTTAGACTGGAAATGCTGAGATTGCTCACCTCGCTGCAAAGAAATTTGAGGGGAGATTTAGCAGAGACATACAGAAACGCGAGTGATTTTGATATGGTGAATAGAAAGATGCTGTTCCTATTAACAGACAGACCAAATGCACAGATTGAAAGCGATGGGCAAATGATTGAGGGGAAAAGTAAGGCAAACTTTTTAATGCAGAATGAGGTCAGAAACTCGTTGCCTGTAAGGGCAATGGAAACACATTCTACAGGGTTTTTTAATTGGATAAGGAAAATAATTTGTAGAAATACAGTGAAAGAGAGGTGCAGTGTGATTTTATGCTACTGTGAAGCAGGGTTCGCTGAATGATATTAGAAATTCATTCTGACTTTGGTGGAATGAATCTGGAGGGGGTGTATAACATGCAGATTCTGTTGTTTAACACAACCAACAAGAATGAATTTCCAGGGAGCTATTCTATCACCTTGTTGTATCTGAGGTACTGAGGGAACTGTTGAGTCCAAGTGGCCCTAGCTGAGATTTTGTGACCTTGTTTGATATCCCAATAGATATTAAATAATCAGGGAGCTCTGACATTTGTCTTAAATATAAAGCGTAATGTATTCCAGAAATCAACAATAACTGCAACTTCCATTTATATAGGACCTCAGTGCAACACATTGTCCTTAGGTTCTTCACAGGAGTGTTATTAAACAAAAATAACCACTGTCCTTCATTAAGAGGTATAAGGGATAAATGACTAGAAGCTTGATTGAAGTGATAGGTTTTATTAAAGGTGTACAGTGAGGTAGTGAGGGTAAGAGCTCAGAGCCCCAGCTGCTGAAGGTATGAATTAGAGGAGTGAAGAGACCTCCGAAGATTATTCTTCCAGAATGTCACTCATTTAATTTGGGGGTGTTACTTTAGTTTTCATGGCCAGCTGGATTTTTGAAAATGCATCCTTCCATTGAATTTATAAAGTGGCTTGCTCCATCATTTGACTTCTGGAATGCCAATGAGTCAGACAGTATCTATAGCACATTCCCAGCTGCACTAGTAGCAATGACAATTACATGTTGGACTTTGACGTTCTCAGAAAATAATTATGCAACTGAGTTAAGATAATCCACAATTTCTCTGCAAAGTTTCAGCAGCATAGAAAGGGTCAACTTGTAATGTCTCTTCTGTGCAGTACCCTTAGAGGAATATGTTGCATTGTGGTTAAGCATCAAGCTCACTTTGACAGCATCTGGCAGTCAAGTATGTGGCTTGATTTGGGGGTCTGAGAGGGACCCTGGACCTTAGGACCTCTGCAGTCGTAGCTCTAGCCACCAATAGTGTACCAATCAAAATTGGGTTTATGCAAGAGGCCAGAACTGGAAAAGCCCAGTGATCCTGAAAGATTGCTCCTCCTATCAGGTTGTGACAAGAGAGCTGTCACCTGAAGTCCCAGAATTTCTTGGTCCCTTCTTCCTCCCCGGTATTCTCTGGAGACTTCCTTGCTGTTGCTCTCCCCCACTCCTGTTCTAGTTTTACACACAGACACAACAGACAAGACCCTTGAGGCAAAGAACCACTCTGGCTTCTTCAAAAAATAGTTTCTAGCACAATGGCAAAGAATGAACCAGTTGATATGATGTATTTGGACCTTCAGTAAGCCTTCAATAATATGCCACACAGGAGATTATTGAACAATATTCGAGTGCGCTGCATTGGGGAATGTACTGGCATGGTTTGAGGACTGGTTAATGAGCAGAAAACAGAATAGAAACAAACAGATAATTTTGGGGAAGAGAAGCTTTGACATATCTGATGCCACAGGTGCTGTTGTGTCACTCCAGCCATTCACACGGTAATGTAGCGGTTAGTGTAATGCTATTACAGCGCCAACGACCTGGGTTCAATTCCTGCTGCTGCCTGTAAGGAGTTTGTATGCTATCCCTGTGTCTGCGTGGGTTTCCTCCGGGTGCTCCGGTTTCCTCCCACATTCCAAAGATGTACAGGTTAGGAGTTGTGGGCATGCTATGTTGGTGCCGGAGACATGGCGACACTGCGGGCTGTCCCCAGCACATTCTTAGCAACGCAAAAAGATACATTTAACTGTGTGTTTCGATGTACATGTGACTAATAAATAAATAAAATAAAATTATAAATAGTACTCTGTGGGCCTACTCCCATCCCACAGCCCAGACCCCTGCCCCAGCCACACTCCGGACACTCAACTCTGGCCGCACACTCTGCTTGCACTCTGGACCCCTAGCTCACACTCCGGACTAATGAGTGAGCCAGATGCTGGACTATCAGGAATTCTGAACAATTGGATGCTGGATTATTGGAGTTTTACTGACATGACTCACCTAGGCTATTCCAGCTGCTCCTCCCAAACCCACAATCACTTACATCAAGGCAATAGGCACCACCACCTACAAATTCCACCAAATCATACACTATCCTGACCTGGAAATAGATCTCGAGTCCTTCATTAGTGCTGGGTCTAAATCCTGAAACTCCCTACACGGAAGCAGTGTGAGAGTACCTTCACCAGATGGACTTCCATGGTTTAAGCAGGTGGTTCACCACCACTTTCTCAGAGTAATTATGGATGAGCAGTAAACACCAGCCTCACCCTGATCCTGAAAATGAAAAATAAAATATACTTGTGTTCTTATGTACTCCAAAGAAGGGCCCAGAAATCTATCAGCAGCACAACAGTGCAATCCAGCACCTTTTTTGAATGGAGGCAATGATTCCTTTAATTTTGTTGAATAGGCTAGGACTTTTTTCCCTGGATCATGGGTGGCTGTGAGGTGACCTCATAGAAGTATATAAAATCATGAGAAGATAAAGAAAAGGTGAATAGCCACAGTGTTCTCCCCAGGGAAGGAAAATCCAAAACCAGAGGGCATAGGTTTAAAGTGAGAGGGGAATGATTTAAAAGGGACCTGAGGGGCAACTTTTTCCACACAGAGGGTGGTGAATATATGGAACGAGCTGCCAGAGGAAGTGGTAGAGGTGGGTACAATTACGACACTTAAAAGTCATTGGGACAGATATATGGATAGGAAAGGTTTAGACCGATATGGGCCAAATGCAGGCAAATGGGGCGAGCTCAGTTGACCAACTTGGTACAGATGAGTTGGGCTGAAGGGTCTGTTTTCTGTGCTCTATGACTATTAATTATTGCTTCTGTAGATTTTATCCTCACTTCATGAAACAACCAGCAAGGAGTCTTTTATTTACCTATTATATTGGTCACTGCGTATGCTTCTGGCAGACACACTGGATGAGCCCTGGTTGCCTGAACCAATATGCCTTGCAGTGCTCTTCCATTGAAGGTCTATAGCAAGACCTCTGGATGCTCAGTTTATGCCTGAAAAGTGAGCACTAGCAATAGATTTCTAGGCTGTGCGTGCTTGCTATTCCTGGAATGATTACATATTCATTAACCCTGTTCCAGAAAATTGTTTAAGAGTTGAAATGCTGAAAGCAAAGATCAGGCAGCTGACCTCACAACGTCACTTAGCGTTGATAGGACGCTGCTTGTTTTTTTTTGGTGTGTTTGGATTTCGTCATTCATGATTTTTCTCGAACCGTATAACACATGTTCATATTAGAAGATCATGTTTGTGCAGTGCAATGTTTTAGAGCATTTTGTATTGAACCAAATGCTAGTGACAGTGGTAATAAAAAGGCTTTATCAATGAACTGTGGGCTGTGACCAGGATTCTGAGTTACATTCGTAGGTGCAGACAGGCTGATTTTTGCTCTCAGTCTCCCAAATTGATGGTCAGTTCAAAACTACTTCTGTAACAAACCTCACTAAATTTACAAATGGAAACCTTAGTTCAATAACAATAAAGAATATCATGCATGTAAAATACAACTGAATGTGGCAAACTTCCATACTGGAACTTCAGGAAAGGTGAGGAATAAGTTGTTTTACTACATTTTAGTTGAAAATTTTCCAAAAACGCAGAAGTTATTTAATTTGTAGCTGTCGTCTCTTTATGTACATTTTATGTAATTATTTATAATGAACAGTAACTTATTGTATTTTTACAGACATTATAGATTGGTGGGAATATTTTTGGTGAAGTGGTAAAAATTGGGGGATTTCAGCTGTTTCGGTTAGTGCAATTTTTATCTACATTGAAGGTAGCAGAAAACAAAATCAATACAGATTAAAACAACTCACCATCAGTCATGTTACATGCCGCACACAGTGGTACAGACAGTAGAGCTGGTGCCTCACAGCTTCAATAGCCTGAGTTCAATCCTGACTTCGTCCTGATCCTGTTTGTGTGGAGTAAGCACATTCTCCCTATGACCATGTGGTTTTCATAGAACAGCACAGGGACAGGCCCTTCAGCCCACATTGTTGTGCCAAACTAATTAAGCTAATGACACCTAATCCCTTCTGCCTGCACATAGTCTATATGCCTCCATTCTCTGCATATTCCTGTGCCTATCTAAGAACCTCTATCATGCTTCTATCGTATCTGCCTCCATCATCACACCTGGCAGCTCATTCCAGGAACCCACCACTCTATTCTATAAAAGACTTGCCCCACACATCTCCTTTGAACTTCCCCCCCTCACTTCAAATGTATGCCCTCTAGTATTAGATATTTCAACCCTAGGGAAAAAAAATATCAGGTCTCCCCTCAGCCTCTGCCGCGCCGGAGAAAACAACCCTAGTTTGTGCAATCTCTCCTTATAGCACTTGCCCTCTAATCCAGGCAGCATCCTGGTAAACCTCTTCTGCACCCTTTCCATTGCCTCCACATCCTTCCTATAATGGGGCAACCAGAATTGAATGCAATACTCCAGATGCAGCCTAACCAGAGTTTTATAAAGCTGATACAAAGGGAAATTTACAAAGCTTCCTGTGTATGCTGATCCAGTTTTCTCACAGATCCTAAAGGTATGTTTGACCCCAGTAAATTGCCCCTGGTCAGTGGTGGAATAGTTTGTGGAGGAGAAGTTGATGGGAAGGTTTGAAGGTGTTTAATGGCTAGTAATGGAGTCAATGGGCAGAGGGGTCCATTTCCATGCTGTATGTCTCTCTGAAAAATCCAAGGTCTCCACTGAAGGCACAAACCCTGCCTGGTTAAAGTTCCACTGTGCAAGCAGAACTCTTCAATACCTCACCCAGATGAACCTGAATACCAATACACAGCCACAGGGGAAAATCACAGCGGAACCCAATCTTCTTCTCACCTGATGAGTCACCTTTGCAACAAAGTCCATAAGCTGATTTTCTCAGCCTCTTTTGTGGCATTCATGTGACATTCAGAAAAATGTGAAAGGAGTGATCTCATTAATGGATGCAACTGGTTTTAGGCTTAGAAAAATGTTTGAGAAACTCAGCCTTGACACCAATTCATCCAAGATCGTTGAAAATGCAGATCATATGATTGGTGTGATATTTCCACCATTGCATGTCATGCATTCACCCACATGACCATTGGGGAAATGAAACAAAAGTTATTCAAAGCACACAGTCAGCTATAAATCCAAATGTACAAGATTTTTAAAAGATGAAAATGCTAGAAACACTAAATGCAAGAGTTAAAAAGTAATGGAAAAACTAATGGGACAGAAAGCTGATAAATTCCTAGGAGTTGACCCAAAGTTTTAAAAGAGGAGATTACCGGATGGATTGCTTACCATCTTCCAGAGTTCCATATGGTTCCCACTAACTGCAAGGTAGCAAATGTAATCCAACTATTTAAGAAAGGAGGGAGGGAGAAAATGAGGAATTAACAACCAATTAACTTCACCTAAGTCGTAGTGAAATGCTAAAATGGAAGTAGTAACAGAAAACAGTGAAAGGATTGGGCAGATCATCATGCATTTATGAAAGGAAAATTATGTTTGATAAATCATGTTTTTGAGGTTGTAGGTAGTAGAAAGAATCCATGATGTGGTTTATTTAAAGGCCTTTGATAGGTGCTGTACAAGATATTATTAAACAAAATTGGAACACATGGGATCAAGGATAATATATTGGCGTTAACTGGCAATTAATTAACAGACTGCTAATTGGCTGTTGCAAATTATTCCTAGTGTAAGGGAATCAAGAGTAGTTGATGGGCATATGAAAGAGAATCAAATCAAGATGCTGGTGTGGCCACATTTGGAATAATGTGTTCAGTTTTGGTCACCCTGCTATAGGAAAGGTGCTATTAAGCTGGAAGGTGTGCAGAAGAGATTTCTGAGGATGTTGCTGGGACTTGAGGAACTGAATTATGGAGAGAGGTTGGGACTCTTCATTGGAGAATGAGAGGTGACCCTATGGTGGTGAGTAAAATCATGAGGGGCATAGACAGTCTTTTTCCTGAAGCTTGGAAGTCATGAACTAGAGGGCATAAGTTTAAGGTG
This sequence comes from Pristis pectinata, assembly GCF_009764475.1. Lineage (NCBI taxonomy): Eukaryota > Metazoa > Chordata > Chondrichthyes > Rhinopristiformes > Pristidae > Pristis > Pristis pectinata. The sequence goes on from NC_067405.1 coordinate 16,519,268, forward strand.
AGAGGGGGAAGATTTAATAGGAACCTGAGGACAACTTTCTCAACCAGAGTGTGATCAGTACATGAAATGAGCTGCCAGAGGAAGTGGTTGAGGTAGGTACATTAACAACATTTAAAAGGTACTTGGACAGGTACATGAATAAGAAAGGTTTAGAGAGAGATTGGGCAAATGAGATTAGTTTAGATGGGAATCTTGGTTGGGATGGACTAGTTGGGCTGAAGGGCCTGTTTCTGTGCTGTATGACTTTGATTCTAATAGGTTACAGGGAAATAAGTGAGAGAATGAGACTGAAGATAATACACTAAGAACTGGCATAGTTTCAATAAGTCAAATAGCACCATTCTGAGATAATATGAGATCTGAGACAGAAAGTAAAGAGTTGGAATAAATGGGTCATTTTTAGCTTGGTAGGCTGCGATTAGTGGGGTGATACAGGAACTGTTTCTGGGGTTGAGCTGTTCACAATCTATACCAATGATTTAGATGGGGGAATAAGTACAATGAATTCAATTTTCCTGATGCTAAGCTAAGTTGCAGTGTGGTCTGAAAGAAGGATATAGAGAGGTTTCAAGGTGGCGTGACTGGGCAAATAGAATAGTGTGGGGAAAAGAAAAATGAGGTCATCATCCACTTCGGTAAAAATGTAGAAAAGCAGTGTACATTGAATGGTGAGAGAATGAAAGTTGTTGATATTCAGTGGGAAATGGATGCCCTTTTACATAAGTCACAGAAAGTTAACATATAGAATTGCATGCTGTACCTACATCCAAAATTCTTAAGGATGTTGCCAGAGATGCTGGGATGATGTCCCCTCTGTATGGGATTGTTAGCACCAGGTTCATGGTCTCAGTATAAGAGGTCAGGTTTTTAGGACTGAGGTGAGAAGAAATTTCTTCACACAAAGGGTAGTAAATCTTTGGCATTCTCTACCTAAAGCAGGTGGTGATTCTCATTTGGGCAGTGTATTCTAGAGAAGTCAATAGACTCTTGGATATGAATAAAATCAAGGGATATGGGGTTAGTGCTTTAAAACTATTTTTAAAAGAAATATTTATACAGTACGGTAACAGACCCTTTGGGTCCAATGTGCCCGCGCCACCCAATTGCACCCATGTTAACCTACTAACCCGTACGTCTTTGGAATGTGGGAAGCAACCAGAGGAAACCCATGCAGTCACGGGGAGAACGTACAAACTCCTTACAGACAGTGTCAGGCATTTAACCCCAATCTCTGGTGCTGTAATAGCATTATGCTAACCGCTACACTATCCTGCTGCCCTTACGCTACCGTGCTGCCCTGAAATGGTGCTGAGGTAAAGATCAGTCAGGATATTATTGAATAGTGAAGCAGGCATGAGGGCCTCAGTAGTCTGCTCCTTGTTCTATTTCTTATGTTTTTATGCTCTACTCATCATCTGTAGAGAGGGAAACTGTATTAATGTTTCAGGTTGGTAATCTTTCATCAGAGCTAGGAAATTTGGAAATTAAACATGTTTTGTGTTGCAGAGAAAGGCAAAAGGTGGGGAGAAGAAGGGGAATGTCTGAGTTGGGCAGAGTCCAAGTGAGACTGAATGACTCAAGTGGTGGGGGTGCCAGGATGGCAAAGAATTGTCAATGGTAGATGATCTGTCCGGGGGAGATGTAAGTAGGAGGAGATGGATGCGAACAGAGGAGAGGGAAAAGGAAAAACAGTGATGAAGCAACGAAGTACAGAAGTTGCAGCTACTCGAATCTGTAATCAAAAATAACACTTGAAATACCCAAAGGCACCAGCAGCATCTGTGGAGTGAGGTAATGGAGTTAACAATACAAGCTGAAGATCTTTCATCAGAGCTTACCTTGGAAAGGTCGGTTATTTGAAATTTGTGTCAACCTAGTCTTAATTTCTCCAATGTAAACAAAAAAAAAGTCTGCCTTATGTGTACTGAATGCAAGACACTCAGCTGGAAGAAATACAAGTAGATTGCTGCTGCACCCTGGAAGTATAGTTTGGGTCCCTGGATGGTGGGAAGGGAAGAACTAAAAGGTTCCTTTTTCTGCATGGGAAAGTGCCACGAGAAGGGGTATGGGTTTTGGTTAGAGTCATAGACTAATACAGCACAGAAACGGGCCCTTCGGCCCAACTGGTCCATGCCGGCCACAGCATTCTCCCTGCTAGTCCCAGTTGCCTGCATTCAGCCCATAACCCTCTAAGCCCTTCCCCTCCATGTACCCATCCAATTGCCTCTTAAGTTGCACTTGTACCCACCTTGAACACTTCCTCTGGCAGTTGAATCCAGGTATTCACCACCCTCTGTGTAAAGTAGTTACATCTCAGATCTCTTTTAAATCTCTCCCCTTTCATCCTGTATCTATCCTTTCTAGTTATGGACTCCCCAACCCTGGGGAACAGATGATGACCATCCATCTTATCCATACCCCTCATGATTTTATAAACTTCTATGAGGTCACTCCTCATTCTCCTACGCTCCAAGGAATAAAGATCCAGCATGGTCAACCTCTCCCTATAACTCAGGCCCTCCAGTCCAGGCAGCATCCTCGTAAATCTCTTCTGCACCCTCTCCAGCTTGATGATGTCTTTCCTATAACAGGGTGACCAAAACTGTACACGATACTCCATGCGGCCTCACCAACGACTTGTGTAACTGCAACATAATGTCCCTACTCCTAAACTCAGTGCCCTGACTGATGAAGTCCAGCATGTTAAGTGCCTTCTTCAGGATCCTGTCTAGTGCTGCCACTTTCAGTGAACTGTGCACTTGTACTCCAATCTCCCTCTGTTCCACGTCACTCGTCAGTGCCCTGCTGTTCACTGGATAAGTCCTACTCTGGTTTGAATGTCCAAAATGATCACATTACACCTATTCACGTTGAAATCCATTCACCATTCCTCAGCCCATCTCCCTAACTAATCAACGTCTCCTTGAAATTCATTGTAACCTGCTTCACTGTCAACAAGACCCCCTAAAGAAAGGTGGGAGGCAGCATAAAGGAAATTACAGACCTATTAGTCTGACATCGGTGGTGGGAAAGTTATTAGGATCGATCCTCAAGGATGAGGTTATGGAATACCTAGAGGTGCAAGGCAAGATAGGTCCAAGCCAGCATGGTTTCGTGAAGGGAAGATCCTGCTTGACCAACCTATTGGAGTTTTTTGAGAAAATCTCAGGTAGGGTGGATAAGGGAGAAACAGTAGATGTTGTGTATTTAGACTTTCAAAAGGCCTTCAACAAGGTGCCCACAAGAGGCTGATTAATAAGATGTGAGGTCATGGAATTATAGGTAGGATATTGGAATGGGTGGAGCATTGGCTGGTAGGCAGAAAGCAAAGAGTGGGAATAAAAGGATCCTCTTCTAGTTGGCTACTGGTTACTAGTGGTGTTCTGCAGGGGTCGATGTTGGGGCCGCTTCTTTTTACTTTGTACATTAACGATTTGGATGATGGAGTAAATGGTTTAGTGGCTAGGTTTGCAGACAGCATCAAGATAGGTGGAGGTGTAGGGAGCATTGATGAGACAGGAAGGTTGCAGAGAGACCAAGATAGATTAAGAGAATGGGCAAAGAAATGGCAGATGAGATTCAATGTTGAGAAATGTGCTGTTGTACACTTTGGAAACAGAAATAAATGGGCAGATTATTATCTAGAAGGGGAAAAAATTCAAAGTACAGAAGTGCAAAGGGACTTGGGGGTACTCGTGCAGGATACCCTAAAGGTTAACCACCAGGTCGGATCGGCAGTAAGGAAAGTGAATGCTATGTTGGCATTCATTTCGAGAGGTATAGTGTATATAAGTAGGGAGGTGTGTTGATGAGGCTCTACGGGGCACTGGTGAGGCCTCATTTGGAATACTGTGTGCAGTTTTGGGCCCCATATCTTAGGAAGGATGTGTTGATGTTGGAGAGGGTTCAGAGGAGGTTTACGAGGATGATTCCCGGAATGAAAGAGCTTAGATATGATGAGAGTTTGTCGACTCTTGGACTGTACTCACTGAAGTACAGAAGAATGAGACGGGACCTCATAGAAACATTTAGAATGTTGAAAGGACTGGACAGAGTAGATGTGGCCAAGCTGTTTCTCTTGGTGGGTGAGTCCAGGACCAGAGGGCACAATCTTAGAATTAGAGGGTACAGGTTTAAGACAGAGTTGAGGAGAAATTTCTTTAGCCAGAGGGTAGTTAAATTATGGAATTCTTTGCCACATACAGCAGGGGAGGCCCGATCATTGGAGGTGTTTAAAGGGGAGATAGATAGTTATCTAATTAGTCAAGGTATCAAGGGATATGGGGACAAGGCCGGAAATTGGGGCTAGAAAGGAATAGATTTTTTTTCTTCTTCTGATGGACATTCCCCCAGTTCTCATTTCTCTTTTCTTTTTCCCTTTCTTTTCTTTGGAGCAGACTCGATGAGCCGAATGGCCTACTTCTGCCCCCTTGTCTTGTGTTCTTGTGATCTAATTTGGTGATATCAGCAAACTTGTTAATTAGAAACATAGAAAAACTACAGCACAATTCAGGCCCTTCGGCCCACAAAGCTGTGCTGAACATGTCCCTACCCTAGAAATTACTAGGCTTACCCATAACCCTCTATTTTATTCAGCTCCATGTACCTATCCAACAGTCTCCTGAAAGACCCTATCGTATCCGCCTCCACCACCATTGCCGGCAGCCCATTCCACGCACTCACCACTCTCTGAGTAAAAAAACTTACCCCTGACATCTCCTCTATATCTACTTCCCAGCATCTTAAACCTATGTCCTCTTGTGGCCACCATTTCAGCCCTGGGGAAAAGTCTCTGACTCTCTACCCTATCAATACCTCTCATCATCTTATACATCTCTATCAGGTCCCCCCCCCCCCCCCATCCTCCATCTCTCCAAGGAGAAAAGGCCGAGTTCCCTCAGCCTGCTTTCATAAGGGATGCTCTGCATTCCAGGCAGCATCCTTGTAAATCTCCTCTGCACCCTCTCTATGGCTTCCACATCTTTCCTGTAGTGAGGTGACCAGAACTGAGCACAATACTCCAAGTGGGGTCTGACCAGGGACCTATAAAGCTGCAACAATACCTCTCGACTCCTAAATTCAATTCCCCGATTGATGAAGGACAATACACCATATGCCTTCTTAACCACAGAGTCAACCTGCGCAGCTGCTTGGAGCGTCCTATGGACTTGGACTCCAAGATCTCTCTGATCCTCCACACTGCCAAGAGTCCTACCATTAATACTATATTCTGCCAACATATTTGACCTACCAAAATGAACCACTTCACACTTATCTGGGTTGAACTGCATCTGCCACTTCTCAGCCCAACTCTGCATCCTATCTATGTCCATCTGTAACCTCTGACAGCCCTCCAAACTATCCACAACACTCCCAACCTTCGTGTCATCCGCAAACTTACTAACCCACCCCTCCACTTCCTCATCCAGGTCATTTATAAAAATCACAAACAGTAAGGGTCCCAGTACAGATCCCTGAGGTACACCACTGGTCACTGACCTCCACTCAGAATACGACCCTTCAACAACCACTCTTTGCCTTCTGTGGGCCAGCCAGTTCTGGATCCACACTGCAATGTCCCCTTGGATCCCATGTCTTCTCACCTTCTCCATAAGCCTTGCATGGGGTACCTTACCAAATGCCTTGCTGAAATCCATATACACTACATCTACTACTCTCCCTTCATCAATATGTTCAGTCACATCCTCAAAAAATTCAATCAGGCTCGTAAGGCAGGACCTTCCCTTGACAAAGCCATGCTGACTATTCCTAATCATATTATACCTCTCCAAATGTTCATAAATCCTGCCTTTCAGGATCTTCTCCATCAGCTTACCAACCACTGAGGTAAGACTCAACGGTCTATAATTCCCTGGGCTATCCCTACTCCCCTTCTTGAATAAGGGGACAACATCCGCAACCCTCCAATCTTCCGGAACCTCTCCCGTCTCCATCGATGACTCAAGGATCATCGTCAGAGACTCCTCAGTCTCCTCCCTCACCTCCCACAGCAACCTGGGGTACATCCCATCCGGTCCCAGTGACTTATCCAACTTGATGCTTTCCAAAAGTTTCAGCACCACCTCTTTTCTAATATCTATATGCTCAAGCTTTTCAGGCCGAGTTCCCACTACAATCCCCTAGATCCTCTTCCACAGTGAATACTGAAATGAAATATTCATTAAGTACCTCTGCTATTTCTTCCAGATCCATACACACTTTCCCACTGCTGCACTTGATAGGCCCTATCCTTTCGCATCTCATCTTCTTACTCTTCACATACTTGTAGAACGCCTTGGGGTTTTCCTTAATACTGCCCGCCAAGGTCTTCTCATGTCCCCTTCTGGCTCTCCTAATCTCTTTCTTAAGTTCCTTCTTTTTAGCCTTGTACTCTTCCAGATCTCTAATATTACCTAGCTCTCTGTACCTTTTGTATGCTTTTCTTTTCCTTTTGACTAGATTTATTATAGCCTTCGTACACCATGGTTCCTGTATCCTCTCGTGACTCCCCTGTCTCATCGGAACATGTTTATGCAGAACTCCACACAAATACCCCCTGAATATTTGCCAGATATCTTCTGTACTTTTCCCTGAGAACATCTGTTCCCAATTTAATCTTCCAGTTTCCTGCCTGAGAACCTCATAATTCCCTTTACTCCAAGTAAATGCCTTTCTAGTTTGTCTGTTCCTATCTCTCTCCAGTGTTAATGTGAAGGAGATAAAATTAAGATCACTATCACCAAAATGTTCACCCACTGAAAGGTCTGACACCTGAACAGGTTCATTTCCCAATATCAAATCAAGCACAGCCATGTACATTCATATTCAAATCATTTACATAAATAATGAATAACAGAGGTCCCAACACTGACCTCTGGAGCACCCCAGTAGTCACAGGCCTCCAGTAGGAGAATCAACCTTCAACCATCACCCTCTGAACATAAAACATAGAACAATACAGCACAGTACAGGCCCTTCGGCCCACAATGTTGTGCCGTCATTTTATCCTGCTCTAAGATCTATCTAACCCTTCCTTCCCACATAGCCCCCTATTTTTCTATCATTCATGTGTCTATCTAAAAGTCTCTTAAATGCCCCTAATGTATCTGCTCCCACAACCTCTGCTGGTAGTGCGTTCCATGCACCCACCACTCTGTGTAAAAAAAAAACTTACCCCTGACATCCCCCTTATACCTTCCCCCAATCACCTTAAAATTATGTCCCCTGCTTCCTATCATTGAGCCAATTCTGAATCCACTTCACTAGCTCCCCCTGAATCCATGTGACCTAACCTTCCAGATCAGCCTGCCATGACTGATGGTTGATGTGGAAGAATGGACCAGTGAGCTGCAGAGGCAACAATTTCCTTCAGACAGCTGAATGAGGAGAGGGAGTGTCTGGCAATGGCATCTCATTGAATGTGGCAGAAAATCTATTGGATGATCTGTTGTATGGAAAAGCTGGTAGAGCGGAAGCTGAGGACAAAAGGAGCCCTAACCTTGCTTTGGACAGGAGAGGGGTGAGAGCAGAAGTGCAGCCTGACCTGCTGAGTATTTTCACTATTTTGTTTTTATTTCACATTTCCAACATCTGGAGTTTTTGTTTTCTTTTTCAGTCACTACCACTTCTTTTCCAGGAATGTCTACCTTGAAGAAGCTCTGCTCCTCTCCCTGACAGGATTTCCATTTATATCCTTCACCTTAGTATGTGAATGTACAAGGCACGCTTAGTAAGTTTGTGGATGATTCTAAAATATGTGGTATCGTGGACAGTGAAAGGTTATCAAAAATTACCGGGGGATCTTGATCGGCTTGGTAAGTGGGCCAAAGACTGGCCAATGGCTTTCAATTTGGTTTAGTGTGAAGTGTTTCATTTTGGGAAATCAAACCAGGATAGGACTTGTACAGTGAATGATCGGACCCTGGGGAGTGTTGTGGAATAGAGGGACTCAGGAATACAAGTATGTGGTTTGTTGAAAGTGGCATCGCAGGTAGACAGGGTGGTGAAGAAAGTATTTGGCATGCTGGCCTTTGTCAGTCAGGGCTCTGAGTGCACTTGGAGTATTGTGTACAGTTTTGGTCACCCTGTTAGAGGAATTACATCGTTAAACTGAAAAGAGAGCAGAGAAGATTTATGACCTGATTCACTCTCAGTGATTTCTATTTTCCTTTTTGTTTTTGATAAGTTGTTAACCAAAATTTATTTTCACAGACAAATATTTTCTTTAGCAAATATCTCTGACTTATTCCAATGGATTGTAATGGAAAAGTTATGCTTCAGATCTTGGATCCACCCATGATTCAAGGGTCAAGATATTCAGCATTGAATACTGTTCTTGTTATCTCCCAAGATTCAGACTTAATGCCATGTGTCAGCATAGGTATGCTCTCCACCTCTCCCTCAAACAGCACTGACCCTCTCCATATTAAAGCTATCGTAACCTACACTTCCACCTCTTCTTTCACCACTTTTGGTGATTCAGCAAATTTCAACAACTCTTGAATTTGAAAACTGCTGCAGATCCCCCATCACTTTCCTCTGATAACATCTCTTCCCCCATCTTACCACTTGATGTGTTTGCATTATCACTTCTGATCTTTCTCTCTCTATGATTCTGAACAATCAGTCCTCAGCAGAGACTTCAGCATCATCCCTCTACATCTCCATCTCCATGAATTTTGAGCCCAGCGTGATGTTAAGCTCTTCTTCTCCCACCTTTATCTCTCTGCCCTTCCCATCTTTATCTCTCTGCCCTTCCCATAACTTACACCCCTTTGAACAAGCTGCACTCCACACTGTAAGGACTAACCCCCAACATTGTCATCAAAGTTGCGTACTGTGCTGTTGTTGTTTGGTGAACTGACCTCTATCTTAATATTAGCTTTCTTTCACATCCCCGTACATCTCTCTTAATCACAGCCCAACTCTGAACATCAATCTGTTCTCTCCCAGTCACTGACCTCACTTTCTCCAGAGATCTTCCCTCCAACTTCATAGATCCCAACTATAACCTGCCTGCTTCTACCTACTTCCTAAGATCCACAAGCAGTCCTATCCTGGTGGACCCATTATTCCAGCCTGCTTGTGCTCCGCATTACTTATTTCTTCCTACCTTGACTCCATTCTTTCTTCCAGCATCTTCCCACTTACAGTTATGAACACAGTTACCCTCTGCCACATTGACAATTTCCAGTTTCTCAGTCCCAGCAGGTCATTGCGGGCTGCCTCCAGGACACTCTATGCAAAAGATGCATTTCACTGTATGTTTCCATGTATATGTGATTAATAAAGATATTGCATCTTATCCTATTTTCACCTTGGCCATCCAATTTCTCTCCACATCCAGTCCACACTAGGATACTCTGGAGGGCCCATGGCTTCTTGCCTGGCTGAACTTTGTTCACATTGAACAACTTTATCTCCATACACATCCTCCAAATCAAACATGTGGCTATGGAAACCTATATGGTTCCATGTTATGTCTGTCTCTTTGTAAGATATATGGAACAGTTCTTGTTCGGTCCCATATAGGTCTCTTTCATTTCTTTCTCCAGTATGTTGATGACTATCTTGCCTTAGCTTCCTGCTGGCTTGCAGAACTCATAGTTTCTAATGACCCATTGTTGTACATTATTTCGTTGATCATGAACTTGGTCAACAGTTTGTTCTTCAACTAAACCAGTTATTAAGATGACCAGAAATCTTGAATATTACTGAACCTGTGGCAGTTTCTCCATGCTTTGGAACAGGTTGAGATACAAAAGGGTTAATACCAGGGGCACTACTCCAGCCCCTCCAAAGTATTTTCATTTGGCTGGACAAACTAAGCAAATATGGAAAGGGAGAAGGGTTAGACCATCTGAGCACAAGGACAAAAGCATACTGTTTAATTCTGCTGCTGCAATTTTGACTTCTGGATTAATTATTAAAGGACACAGGAGTTATTTTTGTTCTCGTTTAGAACTTTACAAGGAGCAAAATTCCCATGGCCCTAGTGATGCAATATTGTTATTATAATGCAATGGCAGAAATGGAAACTAAAAACAAGCATGTTCGAAAGAAAAATGTTCAGTTGAGTTTGTTTGCGGTTGTTACAGGTTTTTATTTATATGGAAATTGGACAGCTAGGGAGGTAGTCTTTGGAAAACTCAGTATAAATTAAACATGCAGCACACACTGTATGTACTTAAAGACCATAAGATAAATACTGACAAAAAAACCATGGCCCTTTTTTCACCTCTTGAGACAAACCTAGCATGTCCAACAACGCAGCCACCTTCTGCTGCAATTCTTTGTCTCCGTTTTCCTAACAGGAAGACTTCTCCTATCTTCATTACACTTGCATGATTCCCTGGAGTCTGGAAAAGGTAGCCACTCTCTTCTTTGAGATGTCTAAACACACATTGGTCCAGCAGGCAAATCATAATCAGAAATGTATTTTCCTCTATATTCCACAATTTAATTTGAAAGCAGTTGGTAGCACTGCACAAATCATTGACTGTCAATCTCTAATTCATGTGTTATCCTTTAAGAGAAGAAATTGGAGTGGGTTGTTTGGCCTTTTAAGTCTGCTTTATTCTGCTGCATTCATCAAGACCATGGCTGTTGACCTCAACACCATTTTCCTGAACTATCCTCTTAGCCCCCATTCTCTTCTTATCCAGAAATCTTTTGAACTCAAATCAAAAGCTTTAGAGCCGAGCACATGGACAAACTGCTGTTAAACTTATCTTATTAATATATGAATCAATGTTTCTATTCCCACCTCAATGAATCAATGCTGTAGAAACAAAGTGCCATTCTTTGGGTTTGCCTGCAGTGTTCCAGGGCTTCACCTGTTAAAGTGATCTGGGGTTCAGAGGAATACAGCAGACAGACTACATTCAGCAGTTCATGAGGATTTGGGATTTGTATGACACATACAGTCATTTTAATGTTCCACAATTCAATAACAAGGAAAATGAGTTACCAGAATAAAAATGTCAAATTATGGGAATTCAGTATACATTTCTACTGAGTTTTCAACTTGGCTGGAAGAAACAATCCAGGTGTGTGGAAACATGTCTTGCCTCTGAGAATTCATAAACATTTATACAGTACATTACGTCAAAGTTGTTGGTATAACTTAGCTGGAAGGCATCTGCCACAAGTCCTTCCATATTTCTGTATATTCCAAATAACCCAGGTACACATGCTTTCATATTTTGTCATAGTTATGCTTTCCATTTACCTTGGGAATCTTATAGCAATAATGGAATAAGAATGGATTATTGCAATTAATGAGTTGTTTAAATTATGTTTAATGCTATTTATTGAAAGCAGAATCTTTGCATAGGATGATCATTTCTGTTATTGGATTATCATATGATATACACTAAGTTCTCGTTATTCACCAGGGATGAGGGCACAGACTTCTCGCAGATAGCACACATGGACTCCACTAAGGCTACTGGCAATTACACTAACGTTGCAATAATGGACAGCAGTCAACATCACCATGGGTGTGAAACTTCTATGAAAGTTTCAGGTGTAAATTTCAGCTTGTCAAAACAACCTGAAATATACAAGCACTCCACCCCAACCTCACTTGCAAACCTCCATTATCGCGACACTCCGCCATATCCCCGGCATTCCCGACCCTCAGTGTTCCTAACCCCAACCTCAATTTCAGCAACCACACTCCACACCCCAGGTCCGGCTGCGAATCTGCCCATATTCCTGACACCCAGTATTCCTAATCACAAGCTCTGCTCTAACTGCACACCGGTCATAGAGTTGTACAGCACAGAATGGGACTTCAGACTAACTCGTCCCTGCCAACCATGATGCATACTGCATTTGCCCACATTAGGCCTATATCCATCTATTCCTGTCCAAGTATCTGTTCAAATGCCTTTTTAACACTGTAGTTGTATCTGCATCTGCCACTTCTAGCAGCTCCTGTGGAAAAACTTGCCCCTCAGAACTCCCTTAAATTTCTCCTCTCTCATCTTCAACCTATGCCCTGTCGTTTTAGATTCTCCCACCCAAGGGAAAGGACTTAGACAATCTACCTTATCTACACGCTTCATAATTCTATAAACCCCTATAAGGTCACCCCTCAGCGTCCTACGTTCCAGTGAGAATAAACTCAGCCTATGCAATCTCCTTATAAATGAAGCCCTCAGTTCTAGTCAACATCCTGGTGAATCTCTACTGCATGCTTTCTAATGTTACCACATGCTTCCTATAGTGTGGCGATCAGAACTGTACACAGTATTCCAAGTGTGGCCTGACCATGACATGCCATGACATCTCAACTCTTATGCCCAATGCCTTGACCTATGAAGGAAGGCTTGCTGAATGCATTCTTGCACCCCAAGGTCCCTCTGCACATCAACACTCTTGAAGTCCCTACCATTTACTGTACGTGTCCTGTTAGTATTTGACTTCCCAACATTCATTACCTCACACTTGCCTGGATTAAGCTTCATCTGCCACTGCTTCATCCAACTTTCCAGCTGATCTATGTATCACTATGCCTTTCACAGACTTCTTCCCTATCTACTATTCCACCAATTTTTGCGCTAGTTAGAAAAACATGCCTCGACCACCACCTTCTGCCTCCTATCATCAAGCCAATTTTGGATCCAGTTTGCCAACACACATCATATTTCCTTGTTTCCTAACCTTCTGAACCAGCCTATTGTTTGGGACTCAAAAGCTTTGCTAAAGTCCATGTAAACCACTTCCCTGACTTCATCAATTTTATTGGTTCCTTCCTCAACCAACTCAATCAGATTTGTGAAACAGGATTCCCCCTGCACAAAACCATGTTGACTCCTAATTGGTCCCTGCCTTTCCAAGTGAACATTAATACTGCCACTTGGATTCTTTTCCAATAATTTCCCTACTATTGATGCAAGGCCCTCCAACCTGTAGTTTCCTGGCTTATCCCTACTGCCCTTTTTGAACGTGTGAACAACATTAGATATCCTCCAGGATTCTGGTACCTCACCCATGGCTAACAAAGATGCAAAAATCTCCCTTGGAGGTCCAGCAATCTCCTCCTTTGGTTCCCATAGTGTCTTGAGATACATTCTGACAGGCACTGGGGATTTACCCACCTTAATGTATGCCAATATCTCTGACGTTTCCTCCTTCCTGTTCATGTTCCATTATATCAGAATACCCCTCCCCTACCTCTCCATACTCCACATCCTTCTCCCTGTTGAATCAGCTCCCACTCATACCCTGTGGCTCCACACATAGATTTCCCATTTGGTCCCTGCAGGGACCTACTCTTTCCCTAGCTATCCTCTTGCTTCTAACATACTTCCAAAAAGTTTTGGAATCCTGCTCTTGTTAAAGCCATTTAATGTCCTCTTTTTGCCCTCCCAATTTCTTAAGTTCTCTCCTGCATCCCTGACAAACCTCAAAGGACTCGCACCATACCGAGTGCTATACCTGACATATGTTTCCTTATTATTTCTGATCAAACCTTCAATATCCTTCATTAACTAAAGTTCCGTAAACTAACCATCTTTGCTTTTGACCTTTACAGGGACATGCTGACTCGCTTTTCTATCTCGCCTTTAAATGCCTTCCTCTAATCAAATGTGGTTTTTCCCTCTAGAAGTTACTCCTAGTCTACTTCCACCTTGTCTTGGCTCATACTGCTGAAATCAGCTCTCCCCCAATTTACTACCTTACTGCTAGGACCAATTTTGTCTTTTACCATGACTACCTTGAAACTTACTCGCTGTTTCCAAAGGGTTCCTCCACTGATACTTCCACCACTTGCCGATCCTCATTCCCTCAGATAAGATCGAGCGCAGTCCCTTCTCGAGTAGAACTTTCTACATATTGTGTTTAAAATCCCCTCTTGAATGCATTTTATGAATTCCACCCTATCTAATCCCATTACACCAAGGCAATCCCAATCAATATTAGGAAAGTTAAAACCCCCACAACTACAACCCTATTGTTTTTGCATCCTACTGCAATTTGATTACTCACTTCTTGCCTGCACACAACATCAAATGCAATCCACCTCATGCAAATAGGGTTCACTAGGCACAAGGAGAAGGCTCTGGAGGACACTCCCAGTAATACTCAGCCGACCTCCTGAGTAGAAAGATCCGCCGATAGTAAGTCAGCGAATAACAAGACCTAGTGTATAACCTGGTACCATAGTGAAGATTTTTCTGTATTCCTCTTTAATAATCACTTCTGTTTTTATATGTTTTTATACACTTACTCTCTATACATTGAGCTGTATTTTCATGTGCAAACATGAACTATTCAAACTTTGATAAGATTATGCATTACATTGTATCACTACCTACATAATGCTGTACTTTTTTTTTCTCTTCACTGCTTTCATCTAGCTCCGTCTAGTCACACTAGACCACATAGATCAGCTAACAAATATTGACAAATATTTTTCAGCTTTTTTCAAAATCACCAGCAGCATTTGTGTCACCCATCCACAGATATCATTCCCACCAACCTTTCTCTGCAACTTATTTTCTCACTTCTCCAGTTCTGGCAGCAGGACATCGCCCTGAAACATTAATTCTGTTTTCCCCCTCCAGAGATGCTGCTTGACTTGCTGAGTATTTCCAGCACTTTCTTTTCTATTTTCCAGCAAATGCAGTTTTTGCATCATAACTTTCAGACAGGAATACAGCACCATCTTTGAGGCAACATCTCAAACAGAATATTTTTCTTTTAAGAATAAAAGCCAGATATCTTCAATTATAAATTTTAGACCTAGTGATACATTTCAAATTAAAATCTGATGAAGGGTTGGGTTCATTTTTTCAAAGATGCTGCTGAGTGTTTCCCTGAAAGGGAGGAGCCTTCCATCAGCCTGGCTGCAGCTAAGTAATGGACCATATATAAATGTGTGCCACATTAACCTTCTGATTTATTCTCCCCATTTATGTCTTCATGTGAGCCCTTCTGTACATGTGTGTGATGCATGTGTGTATGGCAAGTGTGTGTCTGAAAGGGGTGTGAGCTCTGTTCATGTGTAGGTTCATGTGGTGTATGTGTGTATGATGTGTGTGTACATGAGAGCTCTGTGTATGAGCGCTCTGCACAATCTGTGTGTGTGTGAAAGCTGTGTGTGTGTATGTGTGTGTGAGAGAGCTGTAGGATGTGTGAATTGTGGAGCTGTGGTGGCAGTGTGACACAATTTTCTGTGAGAGCTTGAACAGAATCAGGTTTATTATCACTGTCTTATATGATGTGAAATTTGTTTTGTGGCATCAGTACAGTGCAAAAACATTAAAAAAAACTATGAATTACAAAATAAATAGTGCAAAATAAAGGAACAATGACGTACGGTGGAAGGGAAGTAACTGTTCCTGAATCATTTTGCATGGGTCTTCAGGCTCCTGTACCTCCTTTCTGATGGTAGTAACGAGAAGAGGGCATGTCCTGAATGGTGAAGGTCCTTAATGATGGATGCTGCCTTCTTGAGGCATTGCTTGTTGAAGGTATCCACAATGGTGGGGAGGGTTGTGCCCGTGTTGGAGGTGGCTGAGTCTACAACCTTCTGAACAGATCCTTGGAGATGTTGACACCCAGGAATTTAAAGCTGCTCACCCTTTCCACCGCTGACCCCTCAATGAGGACTGGTGTGTGTTCTCCTGACTTCCCCTTCCTGAAGTCCACAATCAATTCCTTGCTCTCGCTGACAATGAGTGAAAAGTTGTTGTTGCAACACCGCTCACCAGTGATCTATCTCATTCCTGTACGCCTTCTCATTGCCATCTAAGATTTTACCAACAACAGTTACCTTGACCACATGAGAGAGTTCATTGATTTTGCAATATTACTCCCAGAGCTCTTCAAAACTGATCTTGACACAATTTCTTCAGTGAGTTGCTCCATGTTCTGCTCTGTTTCACCTCTGAGCACCCCTCAGTATACAGGATTTCCCTGAGCTTGATCCTAACCCTAACCTGACAGAGTGTGTGTGTGTGTGTGTGTGTGTGTGTGTAAATCTGAGGGCCTGCTACCTGCTTGGTTAAACTTCCCTTGCAGCCATTGGAGTGGAAGAGTTCAGAATGACTTCCAGCAACAGTATGCTTTTGTACTGTCCTGATGTCAGTAAGCACAGGATGAAATGCACAAGTGAATGGTATTCATACATCCAATTCTGAAAAGCACAAAGAACATGCACCACACAATCATAGTTCTAAGCCTTAGCTTTCACCAATTGGTAGATAATTAGATGACACACTTATAGATTAAAAGTAGCAAAGGAACAGGTATAACTACACAATAGAAATAATTTGCTATGACTGCTACCAGCTGCAGCCATGAATCCAACTGAGCATACAGTCAAGTTAAGGTCAGAGCACAAGAATTCCAGCAAACGGCCACCCTGGGGCGGCACTGTAGCGTAGTCGTTATCGTGACATTATTACAGCGCCAGCGATTGGGGTTCAATTCTAGTTTACTTCTCGTAAACCAGTTTACTTCTCTGCAAGTAAACTAGTAATTAAATGCCAAACTAAAATAATCCCATCAGCCTCTACAATGTCCATATCCCTCCATTCTCTGCACATTCATGTGCCTATCTAAGAGCTCCTTGAATGCCTCTATCTTATTTGCCTCCACCACCACCCTTGGCTGTGCATTCCAAGCACCCACCACGTTCTGTGTTTTTAAAAAAAAACTTGCCCTCCACATCTTCTTTGAACTTACCCCCTCTCACCTTAAATACATGCCCTCTAGTATCAGACATTTCGACCCTGGGAAAAAGATACCAGCTGCCTACTCTATCTGTGCCTCTCATAATCTTATATACTTCTATCAGGTCTCCCCTCAGTCTCCACCACTCCAGAGAAAAAAATCAATAAACTTTGCTGATAATTATTTTGTCCCAATTTGTACATTCGTGGGTTTAAAATCAGGATTAACAAATTCATTTTTAAATGATTGCCTCACAAATAAAATGTATCTTAAATATGTCAATATTAAAGAAGTGTTCAGAGAGAAAACTGTTAATTAATAGGACTGACTCCTGCCAATAACCTTCATTGATCCTATTTTCCCAAAGTTAACCAATGCAGAGTTCATTTAGAGAGGTTCCCACAATCAGAATTATTTTTCAGATGTACATTATTTTCTTTTGGTGTACATGTCATCTTGTTCAGTGCATAGATTTGGAATGCATCTGCTTTTCTTCACTTGTCACTGTTGGCATTTATCCCTGGCCAGTTTTTCCTGCAGTGCCTTGGTTACCTACATATGTTATGTTTGCTGGAATTCTTGTGCTCTAACCTTAACTTGACTGTATGCTCAGTTGGATTCATGGCTGCAGCTGGTAGCAGCCATTGCAAATTATTTGTATTGTGTAGTTATACTGTTCCTTTTCTACTTTTTCTGATGTATATACAAGTGTGCAATCTAATTATCTATCAATTGGTGAAAACTATGGCTTAGAACTATGATCGCGTGGTGCATTTCTATGTGCTTTATACAATTAAAGAGTGAATTCAATCGCTAAAGGCACTTCCCAGAGAGTGTGGCGCAACCTTGGATTCCGCGCTTCTCTGCATGTGACCTGCTCAAGCATGGTACGATCTTTGACTATTACTGTTGCTGCAATGGAACATGAATATATGACAACGCAGCAGTTTGGTTCTTGACCAGGAAAGGAGACACTGACCTGGACGATGAAAGTACTCCTTAAAGAGACAGTCCATACCTGGACCATTTGTTAGGGAATGAAGCAAAGAAGGCAATAACAAATTATTCACTAATGCACTGATAGGTTTGATATCCCAATGTGTTTCAGGTGAGGCTTCCTACTTTTAATGTGGCAGCAGGTTATGGCTAACTGTTCCGATCCTTTCTCCAGGTGTGAGCCATCATCACCATGATGTGCGATCAAGCACACGAGAATGAGGGAAGGTATTCTGTGTCAGATTCAACACAATTCCTATTCAAGCATCTGGAGCATTCCGCCACATCAAGCAGTGACTCCAGCTGAGAACTGCTGCTTAATGACATCCAGGGTGGATGAGTCTGAGTCTGACTTCTGAATTTAGGTGCATTATAGTGCAGATCTATGCTGCAGATCCATGAAGCATGCTGCTTACGTACAGGCCACCTTGAAATTCATGTGCATGAGCTAATCACTCTCCCAGGGTTCAGATAGTCTGCCATTTCAGTGCGTTTTTTGTGTTTTTCTGAATACAGGAGAATATCTTGTCCCTTAGGCATTATTTGTGCACTCTGGTCCAGGAGAAGGGTGGGTAGGGAGAGGTCATTCTGGGGATGGCTACACGGGGACTGACAGAACAGTTTTGCAGAGCATTCTTGGTTTCACGACAAATTTTACAAAAATACCCCAGATAGGTCCATTTCTAGGAGGCAATGCAATAGTACCTCCAAGGACTGCTTAGATCTCTCCTTTTCAAGAATCAGGATGCATCAACTACCCTTTAGTCCACGTGGTCGTGCTACCATTCTTGCAATATCTCGATCAAAGTAAGATCACTGACTATCTGCTCTGATGTCCATTGTGTTGCAGCTTCATAAAACTTTGGTTAGGCTGCCTCAGGAGTATCGCATTCAATTCTGGATGCCACACTATAGGAAGGATGTGGAGGCTATGGAGAGGCTGCAGAAGAGGTTTACCAGGATGCTGCCTGGATTAGAGGGCATGTTCGAGAAAGAGAGGTTGGACAAACTTGGGTTGTTTACTCTGGAGTTGCAGAGGCTGAGGAGAGACCTGATAGAGGTTTATAAAGTTATGAGAGGCATGGATAGAGTAGACAGCTAGTATCTTTTTACCTAGGGTCGAAATGTCTAATATCAGAGGGCACTATTTAAGGTCAGAGGGGGAAATTCAAAGGAGATGTGTGGGGCAAGTTTTTCACACAGAGAACGCTGGGTGCCTGGAATGTGCTACCAGGGGTGGTGGTGGAGGCCGATACGATAGAGGGGTTTAAAGGGCTCTTAGGCACATGAATATGCAGAGAATGGAGGGATATGGACGGGAATGGATTAGGTGTCTTTCACTTAATTAGTTCGGCAAAACATTATGGGCCAAAGGGCCTGTTCCTGTGTTGTACTGTTCTATGTTCATTGTAAAATTGTGCCAGCTAACCAACGGAGTATAAGAAGAAAATAGAGGCAGGAAGCTATAAGGCCCTTCAAACCTTCCCGGCTGTTCAATATGATCATGGCTGATCTGCCACAGGCCTCGATTGCTTTACTGTGCCAGTTCCCCATAGCCCTCAATTCCTGAATTTTTCAAAACTGTTAAATACCTTCTTTAAATACTTCCCATGACCTCGGCTCCACAGTCCTTTGGAGTAGAGAACTCCAGAGATTTGCCACCCATTTTTTACTTTCATGTTTCTCTGCCTGCCATCCATTTTCCAGTGTAAAAAGGCCATTAGGCATAGAACTATTGCCACTCATGTCTACAGTGGCAGGTCTCTACCAATCCACGAGTTGTAGCTTTGAGTACTTTGACTCAGGCAATGATAGAAAATAAGAGCAGGAGTTTGCCATTCAGCCCTTTGTGTCTGTTCCACCAGACACGGTAGTGTAGTGGTTAGCGTAACGCTTTACAGCGCCAACAACCTGGGTTCAATTCCCGCCACTGTCTGTAAGGAGTTTGAACGTTCTCCCTGTGTCTGCATGGGTTTCCTCCGAGTGCTCTGGTTTCCTCCCACATTCCAAAGATGTACAGGTTAGGAAGTTGTGGGCATGCTATGTTGGCACCAGAAGCGTGGAGACACTTGCGGGCTGCCCCTAGAACACTCTACGCAAAAGATGTATTTTGATGTACATGTGACTAATAAAGATATCTAAAAAATACAATCATAAATGATCCTCTCAGTGCCATTTTCCGGCTCTCTTCTCTGTGTCCCTTGATGCCTTGCTGCTGTTCTAGGCTACTCATTTTATTTCACGAGCTCAGAGTATTCTTAAACCAGGTCCTTTCAGTGGGAGATCTACCTTCTGCCTATTGCACATTCCCACCTTTGTTTCATGGACTTTGAGATCCCCACATTATAACTCTGGTGCAAGTCATAGACTTGGAGTCATACAACATGGAAACAGGCCATTTGGCCCACCAAGCCCATGCCAGCCATCAAGCTGTTCAGCATTCAGTGGCTGGTAAGATGTTGGACTCCATTAGTAAGGATGAGGTCTCTCTGGGGTACTTAGAAGCTCATGATAAAATAGGCCAAAGTCATCATGATTTCCTTAAGGGGAGATCTTGCCTAACAAGTCTGTTGGAATTCTTTGAGGAAGTAACAGGCAGGATAGACAAAGGGGAGTCAGTGGATGTTGTTTACTTGGATCTTCTGAAGGCCTTTGACAAGATGCCACACATGAGACTGCTAAACAAGACAGGAGCCCATGGTATTACAGGAAAGGTACTAGCATGGATGGAAGATTAGCTGACTGGAAGAAGGCAAAGAGTGGGAATAAAGGGGGCCTCTTCTGGTTGGCTGCTGGTGACTAGTGGTGTTCTGCAGGGGTCAGTGTTGGGTCTGCTACTTTTCACGTTGTATGATAATGATTTGGATGACTGAATTGATGGCTTTGTGGCCAAGTTTGTGGATGATACAAAGATAGGTAGAAGGCCAGGTAGTGTTGAGGAAGCAGGGAGTCTGTAGAAGGACTTGGACAGGTTGGGAGAATGGGCAAAGAAGTGGCAGATGGAATACAGTGTAGGGGAGTGTACGGTCATACAGTTTTGTAGAAGGAATAAAGGCATAGACTATTTTCTAAATGGGGACCAAATTCAGAAATTGGAGGTGCAGAGGGACTTGGGAGTCCTAGTGCAGGATTCCCTAGAGGTTAACTGGCAGGTTGAGTCGGTGGTAAGGAAGGTAAATGCAATGTTAGCATTCATTTCAAGAGGACGAGAATATAAAAGCAAGGATGTAAAACTGAGGCTTTATAAGACATTGGTCAGACCACATTTGGAGTATTGTGAGCAGTTTTGAGCCCCATATCTAAGGAATGATGTGCTGGCATTGGAGAGGGTCCAGAGGAGGTTGACAAGAATGATTCTGGGAATGGAAGGGTTAATGTATTAGGAGCATTTGATGCCACTGGGCCTGTACTCACTGGAGTTTAGAAGGATGAGGGAGGAATCTCAATGAAGCCCACCGAATATTGAGAAGCCTGGATAGAGTGAACACGGAGAGGATGTTTCCTGTAGTAGAAGGTCCAGAGGACACAGCCTCAGAAAAGAAGGACATCCCTTTAGAATATAGATAAGGAGGAATTTCTTTAGCCAGAGGGTGGTGAATCTGTGGAATTCATTGCCACAGACAGCTGTGGAGGCCAAGTCTTTGGGTATATTTAAAGTGAGGGTTGATAGGTTCTTGATTAGTAAGGGTTTCAAAGGTCTTGGGGAGAAGGCAGGTGAATGAGGTTGAGAGGGAAAAATAAATCAGCCATGTTTGAATGGCAGAGCAGACTCGAAGGGCCAAATGGCCTAATTCTGCTTGTCTTGTGGTCTTAAGCATCCATGAACAATAATTCCTTTGTATTCTCCCATAGTCAGTCAATTCCTTCCCCCCCCCCCACCCCCCCGATTCTATCGCTCAACTACACACCAGAAGCAATTTACAGTGCCCAATTAACCTACCAACCCACAGATCTTTGCGACATGGGAGGAAACTGGAGCACTCATGGAGAAATACAACACAGAAACAGACCCTTTGGCCCATCAAACCCACACTGATGATCAATCACTCATTTACTCTAATCTGACATTAACCCCATTCTCCCTGCATTCTATCAACTCCCAGATTCTAACACTCAACTGCATACCAGGGTCAACTTGAAGTAGCCAATTAACCCACCAACCCACACGTGTTTGGGATGCGGGAGGAAACCAGAGCATTTGGAGGGAACCCATGAGATCACAGGGAGAATGTGCAAACTCCACACAGACAGACGTCTATGAGGCTGTGGCTCCACTAGATGCTCTATCACGCTACTCAATCTAACAGACGCTTTGAAAGAAACAGTGCCAATAGCTATTATTCTTTGTGTGTTTTTGCATTCCTTTTGTCCTATATGTTCTATATATCTCTTTAATAGAATGAGTGAAACCCTGAGGATATTTAGATTTGAAACTGGATTACCCAGGCTGAGCAGTGAACCAAGTATCACTTTCTATTGGAAGTCATAAGGGCAACACATCAACAACTGAAATATTCCAGTGTGTCAGATTAGTAAATGTGTCTCATTGTCCTAAATATGAACATGTGGTTGGGATGCTAACATGCAGTGTATTCAAGACTGAGATTGATAGATTTTTGGACACCAAGAGAATCAAGAGATTTGGCGAGAAAGTGAATTTGAGGTTGAGAATTGCTCATGGTGACGTCGAGATGGAAAGGGTGCAGAAAAGATTTGCTGGGACTGGAGGGCATGAGTTATAATGAGAGGTAGGATAGGCTGGGACTTTTTTCCTTGGAGTATAGGAGGCTGAGTCTTGGCTTGATGGAAGTATGTAAAATCATGAGGGGCATGGATAAGGTGAATGGTCATAGTCTTTTTTGCAGGATAGGAGTGTCCAAATCTAGAGGGTATAGGTTTAAGGTGAGAAGGGAAAGATTTAAAGGGCATCTGAGGGTGGTGGATATGTGGAACGAGCTGCCAGGGGAAGTGGTAGAGGCGGGTACAATTACAATGTTTAAAAGATGTTTGGACAGATACATGGATAGAAAATGTTTTGAGGGATATGGGCCAAACAGAACTATTTCCAGTCAGGCTTTTTCCATGCTGTATAGCTCTATAACTCTATGATCCTACTGAGTGCCAGCACAGGAGCAAAGTGTCCTCTTGTTTCTGTTCTTTATTTTCCTAGTTACACTGAGATTAGCTATCCAAAGATAAGCAGCTTTCTAGTTGAGAGAAAGACCAGCTTATTCCCACCAAATTCTAAAGATTATCAGCACAGAATTTCTTTTAACCTAAATTGTGGGCTATTATGTTGATCTATTTTTTAATTCATAGATTTGTTCCATTAAAGGTTCCTTAATGCACCACTTAAGAGCTGATGAGTTTTCTGTCCACTGCTGGAGGGGGTGAGAGGGGGTAGGTTCAGAACAGACGTGAGGGGTACGTTTTTTTATTGAAAGAGTGGTGGATGCCTGGAATGTGTTTCCTGTTAGGGTGGTGGAGGCAAATTCAGTGGGGGCTTTTAAGAGGGGCTTGGATGGGCACATGAATGAGAGGAAAATGGAGGGCTATGGGCATTCTGTATGTAGGAGGTAATAGTTATATCGGCACAACGTTGTGGGCCAAAGGGCCTGTTCTGTGCTCTACTGTTCTATGTCCTATGTTCAAAATACTGCACATGCTGGGAACCTGAATTTAAAACACAAACAGTTCAGGCAGCATGAATGGAGAGAGAAACTGAGTTTAGGGTAGACAGTGTTTCCCCCAGCTGGGGTTTCTGTGTAAGCAGCAGGAAAGAGTGCAATATCTCATAAAACTACCCATTCATCCATCCCATCAGCTAACTACTATACCGATACCAATACCAATCTGTGAAAGAGTCTAAAGTTCCTGTATCGGCCTCATTCACCCTCTCAAAACCCATAAAACTGGACTGGAAGCAAGTCGTCCTTGATGCTTAGGGACTGCCTGAGAAGAAGTTCATGCAGTTGATATCAATGGGTGGAAGAGTGTGAGTGACAAAATTGGGAGGTGGGTCAATGTTGGGGGTGTGACATTGCTGGATTGGTCGGTTGAAAGTGGATACATGGGAGTGCAGCGAGATCCGTGGATGGGAGGGTGAGGGGATAAGATGGGTGGCTGGGAGGTTTGGATTCAGGATTGGTGGGTAGGAGTATCTCAGGTGCTGAGGTCAGTGGGTGGGAGGAGTATCAGTGGGGGGATATCAGTGGCTTGGAAGATTAAGGGTGTAGGATTGGTGGGTTGGAATCTCTTGGGGTGTAATAGGTAAGTATTTCGGGTATGGGCAGTTGGAGGGAGGGTATTGAGGACTGACGGGTGATAAGATTTGTGGACAGGGAGAGCTGAGATGTAAAACACTGCAGTCACCGGAAATTTGAAGTAAAAGAGAATACAGGAAATTCTCAGCAGATCAGGCAGCATCTGTGGAGAGGGAGGAACTGAATGAATAGAACGTAGAACAGTACAGCACAGTATGGGTCCTTCGGCCCATGATGGAGTTCTTCCAGGAAGAAGGCTGGGAGGCGTTATAGTCAAGGAGCTGTAGGAGTTTGTGGACTTACGATAGATATTGGTCACTAACTTATCTCCTGAGCTGGAGATGTAGAAGTCAAAGAAGGGAAGGGAGGTGCCAGGTATGAACCAGGGTTTAAAAGTGAGAGCAAGGTGGCAATTGGTAGCAAAGGTATTGAAATATTTCAGTTGTTTATGAGTGCAGGGAGCAGCGTCAATACAGTCAGAAATGTTTCAGAAAAAAGAGCTGAGGGAACCTGCCTGAATAGGAGTGAAACAAGAGGATTGTTTCACATATTATGTATCTGAAGAATAAGAGGATGACTAGAGTGAGGGTAGGATCAATCAGGAATAGAAGAGGGAACATGTGCCTGGAGTTGGAAGAGGTAGGGGAGGTCCTCAATGGATACTTTTCTTTAGTATTCACCAGAGAGAGAGACCTTGACATTTGTGAGGATGGCATACAACAGGCTGATATGCTAGGGCATGTCGACGTGAGGAAAAAAGATGTGCTGGAACTTTTGAAAATCATTAGGATAGAGAAGTCACCAGGGCCAGGTGGGATATATCCAAGGTTTTTATGCAAAGCGAGGGAAGAGATTGCTGCACCTTTGGTGACGATCTTTGCATCCTCACTGGGCACAGGAGTAGTGCCAGATGATTGGAGGGTGGCAACTGTTGTTCCTTTGTTTAAGAAAGGGAGTAGGGATAACCCTGGGAATTACAGACCAGTGAGTCTTACTTCAGTGGTGGGCAAATTACTGGAGAAGGTTCTTGGAGACAAGATTTATGGGCATTTAGAGAAGCATAGGCTGATTAGGGACAGTCAGCATGGCTCTGTGAGGGGCAGGTCGTGATTGAATTCTTTGAGGATGTGACAAAGCACATTGATGAAAGTAGAGCAGTGGATGTAGTGTACATGGATTTTAGTAAGGCACTTGATAAGGTTCCTCATGGAAGGCTTATTCAGAAAGTCAGGAGGCATGGGATCCAGGGAAACTTGGCTGTATGGATTCAAAATTGGCTCACTCATAGAAGGCAGAGGGTGGTTGTAGATGGAGAGTTTTCTACCTAGAGGTCGGTGACCAGTGGTGTTCTGCTGGGATCTGTTCTGGGACCCCTGCTCTTTGTGATTTTTATAAATGACTTGGATGAGGATGTGGAAGGATGGGTTAGTAAGTTTGCTGATGATACAAAGGTTGGTGGTGTTGTGGATAGTGTAGAAGGTTGCTGTAGATTACAACAGGATATTGATAGAATGCAGAGCTGGGCTGAGAAGTGGCAGATGGAGTTCAACCCAGATGTGTGAAGTGGTACACTTCAGGAGATCAAATTTGAAGACAGAATACAAGGTTAATGGCAGGACTCTTAGCAGCGTGGAGGAACAGAGGGATCTTGGGGTCTACGTCCATAGATCCCTCAAGGTTGCCACGCAGGTTGATAGGGTTGTTAAGAAGGCGTATGGAATGTTGGCCTTCATTAGTCAGGGTACTGAGTTCAAGAGCCACGAGGTGATGTTGCAGCTCTATAGAACTCTGGTTAGACCACACTTGGAGTATTGTGTTCTGTTCTGGTCACCTCATTATAGGAAGGATGTGGAAGCTTTATAGAGGGTGCAGAGGACATTTACCAGGATGCTGCCTGGATTAGAGAGCATGTCTTATGAGGAAAGGTTGAGCGAGGCAGGGCTTTTCTCTCTGGAGAGAAGGAGGATGAGAGGTGATTTGATAGAAGTGTACAAGATGATAAGAGGCATAGATCGAGTGGACATTCGGAGACTTTTTTCCAGTGAAACAATGGCTAACAGGAGGGGGCATAATTTTAAGGTGATTGGAGGAAGAAAAAAGAAGGATGTCAGGTGTAGGTTTTTTACACAGAAAGTGGTGAGTGTGTGGAATGCACTTCCAGCAGAGGTTGTGGGGGCAGATACATTAGGGACTTTTAAGAGACTCTAAGGTAGCCAAATGAATGATAGAGAAATGGGGAGCTATGTGGGAAGGAAGGGTTAGATAGATCTTAGAGCAGAATAATATGTCAGCACAACACTGTGGGCCAAAGGGCCTGTACTGTGCTGTAGTGTTCTATGTTCTATGTTAAAGACACTGTTACACAGATTCCACGAAGAGACTGACATAGCTTGAGCCTCTGAGAGTTCCCATAGCTACACCTTTGATTTAGGTGTTGATGTCACTGGGTGGATAGGGAGGTGAGAATGGCAGGCAAAAAAGTGTGTCATGGGATGAGGTCAGTGAATGGGAAGAAGAGTAGGTGAGATCATTGTGTGGGAGGGCATGTAGAGGGGCAAGATTCATAGATAAGATCAATGGGTGGGAGAGTTGTTGAATTTATCAGAGGGTGCAGAGGGCCAGGGGTAAAATTGGTGAGTGGGGAGGGTTAAGGGGAAAGGAATGGGTAAGGCAGGAAGTCAGGAGGAATGACATCGGCGGATGGGGGGGTTGGTAGTGAGTGATGGGTGTCAGGAGTGGGTAAGGCAGGAAGTCAGGAGGAATGACATCGGCGGATGGGAGGGTTGGTAGTGAGTGATGGGTGTCAGGAGTGGGTAAGGCAGGAAGTCAGGAGGAATGACATCGGCGGATGGGGGGGTTGGTAGTGAGTGATGGGTGTCAGGAGTGGGTAAGGCAGGAAGTCAGGAGGAATGACATCGGCGGATGGGGGGGTTGGTAGTGAGTGATGGGTGTCAGGAATGGGTAAGGCAGGAAGTCAGGAGGAATGACATCGGCGGATGGGGGGGTTGGTAGTGAGTGATGGGTGTCAGGAATGGGTAAGGCAGGAAGTCAGGAGGAATGACATCGGCGGATGGGGGGGTTGGTAGTGAGTGATGGGTGTCAGGAATGGGTAAGGCAGGAAGTCAGGAGGAATGACATCGGCGGATGGGGGGGTTGGTAGTGAGTGATGGGTGTCAGGAATGGGTAAGGCAGGAAGTCAGGAGGAATGACATCGGCGGATGGGGGGGTTGGTAGTGAGTGATGGGTGTCAGGAATGGGTAAGGCAGGAAGTCAGGAGGAATGACATCGGCGGATGGGGGGGTTGGTAGTGAGTGATGGGTGTCAGGAATGGGTAAGGCAGGAAGTCAGGAGGAATGACATCGGCGGATGGGGGGGTTGGTAGTGAGTGATGGGTGTCAGGAATGGGTAAGGCAGGAAGTCAGGAGGAATGACATCGGCGGATGGGGGGGTTGGTAGTGAGTGATGGGTGTCAGGAATGGGTAAGGCAGGAAGTCAGGAGGAATGACATCGGCGGATGGGGGGGTTGGTAGTGAGTGATGGGTGTCAGGAGTGGGTAAGGCAGGAAGTCAGGAGGAATGACATCGGCGGATGGGGGGGTTGGTAGTGAGTGATGGGTGTCAGGAATGGGTAAGGCAGGAAGTCAGGAGGAATGACATCGGCGGATGGGGGGGTTGGTAGTGAGTGATGGGTGTCAGGTGTTAAGGGAGGAGGTCAGCAGGCACAGAACTGGGGCGTTCAGTTGATGGGTGAGATCTATATGGAGTGCAAATCAAGGGGTGAAGAGGGGTTCAGGTGGTGGAGTCAGTGATTGGATTGGTCAATGGGTGAGATCTGTGATTTGGTATGTTGAGTGATGAGTGGCGTTTGGGAGGTCGCAGGGGGAGAGGGGGTGCAATCAATTGGGAGAAATTGGTCAGTGGGAGAAATTGGGGTTAAGATCAGCAGGAGGGATGGTGAGTGGAGAGATCAGAGATGAGATTGGTAGGTGGAGTGGTGTTGGAGGGATAAGGTCGATGTGTGGGATGGTGTTGTGGATGAAATTCTTGGGGAGAGTCAGAGTGGTGGTGTGATTGGTGGCTGGAGAAGATTTGGGGCTGAGGTCAATGGGTGGGAGAGCCAAGGGATGTGATTGGTGGATGGGGAGTGCAGAGATGATGTTAGTGGGTGAGTGTTGAAACTGGTGGCTGGCAAGAGCTGGGTGGTGATATGTGTGGGTGGGGAGCCAGGAATTGAAACTGATGGATGGCAGGGTCACAGAGTGAGATTGGTAGGTAGGAGGATGTCAGAGTTGAAATCAGTGAGTGGGAATGTTGGGAGTTAAGATTGATTGGGAGGGTGTTGTGGAGTCCATTTGGTGGGTGGGGAGGGTCAGGGTGAGATCAGTGGATGGGAACGTGGTGGTGGGATTGATGTCAGGGAGGTGGGTGAGATCAATGGGTGGAATGGAGTATAAGCCTAAAGGAGAAAGTGATAAGGAAGAAAACCTTCCCGAGGTTGTTCAAGGTTTCCAGGCTGTGATCTGCTCTGGGAGCAGTCCCTTTAAGGCACGGTTCTCAGAGAGTATTCAACAACAGGAGCATCTTAGAACACTGTGGCCTTGTGTGAAAAATGATATCCTTCCATATACCTTTGACATGGAAATCACACAGTTGAGGTAGATGTTGAATCGTTGCTCTGCAGCTGTGTGATTCAATCTGGAAATCATCATGATCACAATCCACTCGGGAACACCAATTTTCAAATGCATGGCACTGAGAAAAAGCCTCAGATGAACATTTCCTGGACAATATGTTTTTACTTTGGTTGTGGAGGATAATTATTGGCAGAGGCACCAGGGATAATTCCTCTATACTCCTTCAGAATGGTGCCATGTGATTTTTAAGTCCAACGGGACCCCTGTTTGATATCATATCTGACGCACAGCTGTACCAACATCAGCTGGAGCATTTCCTCTGTTTCTGTGCTCAAGTCACTGGAGTAGGATCTGAACTTAGAACTTGCAATTCTACAAGGCTAGAATGTGACCAACTAAGGCACATCTGAGAATCCATGAATTGGGGAAAGGGTACCATGCAAGATTTTTTAGTAGCTGACAAAAAGTGCTGTACAAACTCATTGGGATGTCACCAGGAATGAAGGGTTACTGATGTCATGAGACATGAGAAACTGAAGCTGTTTTCACTGGGTTCGGGAATGTTAAAGGGTGACCTGATGGAGGCCTTCAAGATTTTTAAGGGTTATGATAAGATAAATAGTGCCAAATTGTTTTCACTGGTCAGCAAGCTGATAACAAAGACACAAGCAAGATAATAGCTAGGGGAATTAAAAGGGAGATTAGAAAACATTCTTTACACAGAGGTTGGTTAGAATGTGAAGCTGTCTGATGTAAACCATTTTTGAAACAATCCATAAATTCTTTTAAAGGGAATTAAATTGTTATCTTAAACAAGAAGAATTTTAAAAGCAAGGGGGAGATTGAGTCTCATTTGGAAAGAAACATTTGGTAAACAGAATGGACAATGTTGTAATATTCTACTAATCTATAATAGAAGTACCAATTACTGTAGTTACAAACTATGAAACAGAGTTCACACCGGCATTCTCTCTGTAGACTTGTATAGTGGTGTAGTGCTTACAGCGATGGACTAGTAAACCAGAAGCTTGATCTAATAATCCAATAACTTGTGTAAATGAGAATGTGACTAAATGTGAATATGATTTTAAAAGCCTGAAAATAGAAAGCTGTTATCAATGTAAAGAGCAGCAAAAATCCAACTGCTTCTCCAATGTCCCTTAAGCAAAGAATCCTTAACCTTACTTTCCTTACTTCTGTGACGTGGTTGAATCTTAATTGCTGTCTGATATTACCTCGCAAGCCACTCAGTTACATTCAATCACCAACTTAAGGAGAAGGCTTATTTTTCAAGGTAATTGCAGATGGACAACAAATTTCAGCTTTGCCACACTCAGGAATAAGTAAATAGATCAAATAAAACACCTAAATCCATAATCTCTTCCACCAGCAGATGGATGGGAATGTCATAATTTACAGGATCACCTCCAAGAAAGAGAATAGGTAACAGGAAAGTAAGTGGGGGAATGAGTCTGTTGGGATTTTCTGAGCCTGGGTGTAGATTCAATGGGACAAATGGCCTCCCTCCGTCTCACAGGAAAACATGAGAAAAAGAACATAGAACAGTATACACAGGAAAGGGCTCTTCAGTCCACGATGTCTGTGTCGAGCACGATGACAAATTAAACTAATTCCTTCCGCCTGTATATGTTCCATATTCCTCCATTCCC
This sequence comes from Pristis pectinata, assembly GCF_009764475.1. Taxonomy (NCBI): domain Eukaryota; kingdom Metazoa; phylum Chordata; class Chondrichthyes; order Rhinopristiformes; family Pristidae; genus Pristis; species Pristis pectinata. The sequence continues at coordinate 16,549,519 of NC_067405.1, forward strand.
TGCATATTTAAAAGCCTCTTGAATGCTATTATCTTATCTGTTTCCACTACCACCCCTGGCAGCCTGTTCCAGGCACCTACCACTCTCTGTGTAAAAAAAAACTTGCCCCAAACATCCCTTTTAAACTTTCCCCCTCTCATCTTAAAGCTATGCCGCCTAGTATTTGACATTTGTACCCTAGGAAAAAGATTTTGGCTGTCTACCTCATCTATGTCCCAACGTGACTAGTCACACACTGACAAGGAAAATATCATTATTCCTACCTCATTACTGGATCTAAATCCTGAAATTCCCTGCCTGTGGTGCAACGAGTCCTCATTATTCATGAGGAACGTGGGCACAGATGTACCATAGATAACCAAACAACGTGGATATCACTAAGGCTGCTGGCAATGACACAGAGTGGTCAACCTCTTCACACTTATAACAACTTTAGTGTAAGTTTCACTTTGTATCTTTCAGCTTGTGAGACCCTGACCTTGAATCCAACTCTGGCCACACACTCAGCCCACATTTTGACCCACTCCAGCCCTCGGCTTTGTCTGCACACCTGACCCATGCTCCAGTCCCAGTGTCCCAACCCCAAAACCCAATCCCAGCTCTGTCTATGCACCACCAACTGATACTTCACCATTTGCCAGCAGAAGACATTAAATGCAATCCATTTCATGTCAAACAGGATTCACCAGACACCACAGGAGACAGTTCTGGAGGAACATGCTTCATTTACCAATGTATAAAGTCAAAGGCGGCACAACATGGTGGGCCGAAGGGCCTGTATTGTGCCGTATTGTTCTATGGTTGTATTGTTCTATGGTTCGAGTTTATTGTCATATGCACAGGTGCCATAAAAAACTTACTTGCAGCAGCATCACAGGCACATAGCATCATATAAGCAGCATTCACAAGAAAAACATAAATTAAACATATTAAACCTATCTATGTTCGGGAGGACACAGATCTGCAGAGATTAAGTTAGCGGCTAATGAGGACTTAGTATATACATAAATACGTGTACCTTGACATGCATGTTGTAATGCACATGTGAGCAGTCCAAGTGAAGATAAATTAGTCGCACTTAATCAGTCCTGATGAAGGGTCTCAACCCGAAACATCGACGGTTCATTTCCCTCCACAGATGCTGCCTGCAAGGCTATGGGTCAAGTGTCGCAAGATGGGTTTAGAATGGAGAATGATTTTGCAACCGGTGTTGACACAATGGGTCAAATGGCCTCCTTCTCTGTAACAAGGTTTACATGATTCTATAAATGCAGAAGTGGGCTAACTTCATAGCTTCTAACTTCCTGACTATAATATTGAATATTGGACGTCTAAGCAAAATGTCATATCAAATGCCTTCTCAAGTTTGGTTAATGATGAATCCACTTCAACTATAGAAAACAGAAATTACACTCTATGGGTAGTAGAGGGTGAATTCCCTGTTAAAGCAGTTGAAATAGAAAAGATAATGCAAAGCGTTCCAAACATGTTTATGAATGCACATGAGTGGTCAGGGCTAAACTGACTCAGACACATGTTGGGATGAAAATATAAAGCCTTGATGTCACATATTCCACAGGATGACTGCAAATCGGAGTGGCATTGAGAGTATAATACTCTCTCCAAAGGATTACGAAACAAGGAGAACTCCATACAGCACATTTAGACATAATGAATACAAAGGCAGCAGCTCATGGTTTTATCCATAGGCCCAGTATAGGTGAAGATCTGGAAGAGCTAGATAGCTGGTGTACAGTCTAACAGGACTCTAAGAGCACTGCTCCAAGTGTATAAGTGCCTACAAAACCATTCCAGAGGAACCATAAGGATTACTGTGAGAAAGATTTGGGCCGCCTTCTGGTCATATATGATGGCCATTCGAAAGGTATTCAGGTAAAATAGGTGAGGTCACAAACCACCATAGAATGTACAATGGAGGAACTCAGATCTGTTTTTGCAACTTATGCTCGTCCTGTGGAGGATGTATCAGATAATGGTCTACAATTTAGATAATTTCAGTGTGAACAATTTATGAGACAAAACTGGGGAAAATATTAAAAATGAAAACAGAAAATGCTGGAGATATTCAGCAAGTCTGCTTCTCTCTCACCAGAAACTGCCTGACCTATCACCAGCATTTATCTACTTTTATTTCTAATTGCCAGCATCTAGTTTTTTATTTCTTGCTTTATCATTACTAAAGAAAGCATTGCTTCACTTCTCCTTACAGTGCAGTGGACACAGTAAGCGACAGAGTGAAGAAACAGCTATAGATGCTATATCAAGTAGTAAGTTACTGAGCAGCAGTTAGTTCTGAACCATTGATTCAGAGGCATGAATTTGAAGCCTGTATTGGCAGCTGGGGAATTTAAGTTCAAGTAAATAAATAAATTAAATTAAATCTGTAATTTAAAAAAAAGCCACTGCATAAAGTAGTACAAGTACTACTTTTTTAAAAGTAGTATTCATACTTAAGTAGTATGAATACTACTTTATTCATGGTAGCCTTGAAGAAAGAGAGTGAAATTGGTCTGTTGGAAACATTACGCAATGGAAGTTCGTATATTTGTAACATTGTTTAATCTAAATACTTGTGTCTGACTCTTTGGAATCTACCGAGCTGTTCCAAGATACACTGGGCTGAATCCCACTGACCCAGATCCTCCACTCGGAATTGTTGTGCACAATTTCCCCACACCCATGCTGACTTGGTCCAGATGTGGAGGGTTAAACCAGTTGACTGAAGTGTTCTGGATCCTGTGGCAAACCCTGAGTGGCTGCAGGGACTCCAACAGCCAACCAATGAAGCCCTGTTCCCCACTTCCTCAGCTTGACCTGCTGTAAGAGTAGTGAGGAATTTATATTAGTTTTTAAATGTCTCTAACATTCAGAGATGTTTAAAAGCTATAAATAAATAAATTTGTTAAAATTGATAAAAGATCAGTAAAACTGAACAACTAAAAACTGAAAAGCATAAATAAATTTAAATAAATCGGCCACGCAGGTCGATAGGGTTATTAAGAAGGCGTAAGGAGTGTTGGCCTTCATTAGTCGGGGTATTGAGTTCAAGAGCCGTGAGGTGAAGTTGCAGCTCAATAGAACTCTGGTCAGACCACACTTGGAGTATTGTGTTCTGTTCTGGTCGCCTCATTATAGGAAGGATGTGGAAGCTTTAGAGAGGGTGCAGAGGAGATTTACCAGGATGCTGCCTGGATTGGGGAGCATGTCTTATGAGGATAGGTTGAGCGAGCTGGCGAGCTAGGGCTTTTCACTTTGGAGAGATGAGAGGTGAATTGATAGATGATAGTGTACAAGATGATAAGAGGGATAGATCGAGTGGACAGTCAGAGACTCTTTCCCAGGGCGACAATGGCTAACACGAGGGGACATAATTTTAAGGTGATTGGAGGAAGGTATAAGGGGGATGTCAGGGGTAAGTTTTTTACACAGAGCATGGTGGGTGCGTGGAATGCACTGCCAGCAGAGGTTGTGGGGGCAGATACATTAGGGACATTTAAGAGACTCTTAGATAGACACATGAATGAGAGAAAAACAGGGGGATATGTGGGAGGGAAGGGTTAGATAGATCTTAGAGCAGGATGAAATGTCAGCACAACATTGTGGGCCAAAGGGCCTGTACTGTGCTGTAGTGTTCTATGCTCTAGTATTCATACAAAAGAAATTCTATTTTGATTGACAGCAGCATCTCTACAATTCCTGTTGAAATCAATGGGGTCTTGTAAATACTGGGGAATTTCACAAGATTGGATCTCCACTATTAGAGTGACTGCATTGGCAAATGCAGCATCATCTGCCACTTGGTGAGTTCAGGACTTCTGTGTTTGACATCCCATTGCCCAATGATCTCATCTTTCCATGATTACAGATCCACCAATGTATTTGACTCGGCTACTCTCAATTAGGGATGATGAATAAATGCTGGTTTTGACAGATTTACCCTGAGCTCAGGCTTATGAAAGCCACACTGAAGAAGCACATTTTGAGTTTTTGTAAAATAGGCATAAAATAGTACAGGCTGAAACCTGTCATTGCACACACTAACCTTAGAGTCTGTACCATTGTCAGCTTACCATGTCCCTCTAGTGCAATTGTGCTCTTTCTGATAGCAAAGTGATATTAGCAATGGTCACGGAAGAGGCATCACCACTGTCACCTTGGGTGAAAAGTGTAAGGAGAGCCAAGAGAAAGGAAAACACCTTAAAAATGGAAGTCTGGCATTCAACCAAAACAGTCTTTTTCAGAAAAATAACTCAGAAGCTTGTAAGATCAAGAAGCAAACTCCAAGTCGAGCCATGACTTAGTTATGTAAAAGGAAACAAGGCGAATTAACAATGAAAATGTTTTTAGTGATGCAGCTGCATCTAACCGTTCCTCTAGGATTGGATACGTGGTCCCCTGTTACTCAAAATATTTATTAATAATCTTTATGAGATTACTGTAAATGGCAGCATTCCAGATCATCTTCAGATGCTTCCTGGATTTTATTTCTTCCTTTTTCCCTTTATTCCCTTGATTGCTATCTGCTACATCTTGGATATATGCATACACATACATCAACACAGAAAGAGTATACAAAGAAGAACATAGTTTAATGCAGCTTTGACATCCATTTTAAAAACTAGAATTTTGAAACCCATTTTAAGATCGTTTTGAATGATATGTTGGAAGAATTGAAGGCTATGAGGTAATTTTCACCTCTAAGGCAAATTGATTGTTAAAGATTGTAGCAGATTATTTCACAGCCCAAGTGCTCCAGGTTTGGTTCTGGAGGAATTTGTATGATTTGCCTAAGACTGCCTGAGTTTCCTCCAGGTGCTCTGGTTTCCTCCCACATCCCAGGGACAAGCTGGTTTTTAGGTACATTGTCCACTGTAAATTGTTCCCTTGTGTAGTTGGGTGGTACGATGTTTGGGGAGAAGGGAGGGAGAAGGTATTAATGGGCATGTGTGAGAGAATAGTTTGGACGAAAACAGATGGGATTGGTGGGGTACCTCTGAGAGCTGGCATAGACACGATGGGCTGAATGACCTCTTTCTATGTCAGAAGGAAATATGAATAATATGGAATATATGGGGTGGAGTGTTTGTGGAGGGGGTAGAACCCATCTCAAACATAGTTCAATTGACCCTGAATTTGAGACGTGGGTTCAGGTCCATATCTAGAGACTTAAGTACAAAAATCTATGCAGTCGCTCTAGTGCATGCACTGCTGGAAGTGTCGAATCTTGAATGAGAAATTAAACTGAAGGATCCCAGGCCGCTACCTCAAAGAACTGAGGAGATATCCCTGGTGTCTTGCCCAATACTTAGCAATATTAAAAACAAAGACAATCTGGTCACTATCACATTCTTGCTTGTGGGAGCTTACTATGTGCAAATTGGCTGCCACGATCTCCACAGCATTTCAAAGTACTGACTTGGCTGTGAAAAGCACTGGGATCACCAGCAGCACTCAAAGTCATTGTACAAAAAAGTTCAAATGTTTTGATCCCCAAACCTCACCTGACGCAGGTTTCATGACGTAATTGCTCTCTTCCACCAATGGTGATGCTTCAGTGCCTCCAGTGTCTTCTTTGGCATTCCCTTGCAAATGAGGATGACTTGCTTACAATCCAGTTCTGTGGGTTCTGAAGTGGCAATTGAGGCTGCTGTGGGACCTGGCTACTCTGCATTCAGTGAGGTAGGAAGTGTCTGATGAACTGAATGAATGGATATTTGAGGAGGTGCCTTGCTCCCTCGACAATTTACGCTGAGCTTCTGTGTGTTCTTGACGCAAGGACTCGAAGATCTCAATGACATCTCAAGTGCTCCATCTCCATTAAGAACTGTCATGGTCTGAGGATTCCCACAAGTCGGTGGAGTGTTCAACTTTGTCAATGAGACTTTGAGAACATCCTTGAAACTTCTTCTCAGTCCACCTGACAGTGCCTTGTTGTGACAGAGCTTGAAATAAAGGGTCTGCTTTGGGAACTTGGTGACATATATATGAACTATGTGGTCTGTACCTCAGAGGTGAATGAGTATAATTAGGCCCAATATTGGTGATGTTGAACTTGGAGAGGACACTTACATCAGTTTGATTATCCAGCCAGTGGAAGCTCCATGACACTTCAAGGGAAAAGAAACAGCTCTACAGGAATCTGAAGACTGAGGTACAACAGTAAATCTAAAGAGTAGATGGTTGGTGAAAGGAGCAACTCTGATAACCTGTGCAGTTTCAGTGCTGCAAGATCACCTATGGTCCAAACACCCAAAGGCCATTTCTTTGAGACCAAAGGAGTGAACTAATCAAGGACGGAGATGCAGTTGGTGCTTTTTGGAAGGAAAACTTCAAAGAAATCTTAACCATGACTCTACTCTTGACCTCATTCTGCAACAAGCTATCTGATCCTCACTTCCACTCCTGACCAACAAGAAGTCAAAAGGGTCATATTCCAAGTGAAAAACAAGAAGGCCTCAGGAACAGACAGCGTAACTGCTCAAGTTGTAATGCTCTGAGGGAAGGAACTTGACATTTGGGAAGTGGACAATGTGCCAGTGGATCACAGACATGTTTTGAAGGTGGACCTGTAGTCAATAAACAATAGTCTGACATAGGTGTCTTTACATTTTTTCATGGAACTTGTCAGAGTAAATACAGAAATGATGTTTCCCTTAGCTGAAGTGTCTAGAATCAGGGGTCGCAGACTCAAAATAGGAAGTTGACCATTCAGGACAATGATGAGAAGCAATTTCTTCACCCATGGATGATGGATCATTGTATCCTCATCCCAGGAGGGCTGTGGAGGTTTGGTCACTAAATGCATTCTGAAGAGAGATTTTTAGATATCAAAGAAATCAAGAGGCTCGTGTTAGAGCAGAAGAGTGTAGCGGAGTAAGTTCAAAGGGTGAATGGCCTACTTCTGCTTCTATTTCTTTTGTGCCTAATTCGGCGTCCAGATGGCCCATCTGTTTTATCCTTTATCTGTTGTAACATGGAGTTATGACATATATAAATGGCTTTGTAGGTCATTCAGAGGGTAGTTGAGAGAAAATCACATTAGGGGCAGATCTGGAATCACAAATTTCCTTCCAGAACTGGATGAGTTTTGCTGACAATTCAGTAGTCTTGTGACTAGTCTTCAATGACTAGTCTAGTCTTCAATGACTACTTCATTTTCTAAATTCCCGGTTATTAACTGAATTTAAATTCCACATGGGTCCTGGTGGAATTTGAACTCACATCTCAAGATTCCTAACACAGACCTCCGAGTTACTCATCCAGCAGCTTAACCAATGCTCCATCACCGTACGTCTTAGTCTGGTATAAAAGCATATAGTTATCTTCTTACCTGAAATAAATGTAAGCTGATTAAACTGGCGCTGCATCCTGTATCTTGTCTCAGTTTGGGGCTTTTTGTGAAAAAGACCAAATAAGCAGACAGCTCCATTTCGGTTGGACTTACAATGCATTTATATTGAGGTTCAAAAGTTATAATATTTAAAATAAGGTTACATGGATTTCCCCCTTTTTTTCTTACCAAATACTTGTGCATCATGACTTAATATCACTGTGAATGTTTCTGCCTGTAAGACATTTTGTAACTTTAATTTAGACTCCCACTTGATTACTGGTGGAATCCTCTCACAGTTCCCACGTCTGAAGTTAATGGTTATTGAATTGCTTCTGGATACCACTTGTGAATGAATAAAAATGCAACTAAACCAACAATATGCAACAAAATAATCAAAGGCAACATTCCAAGTGCAAATTTTCATTCATAAATTCATTGAATTATGAAAAATAGCCAGTATAAAGTGAGACCATTTGGTTCATTCCGTCCAGTCCAAGCAATAAAAGTGCTGTATCGGCTAATCTCACATCCCAGCTCTGAGTCCAAACCCAGTACGTTACAACAAACAATCTGCTGGAGGAACTCAGCAGGTCAAGCTGCAACTGTGGGGGGAGAGGAATTGTCAACATTTCGACCCAAGAAATTGACAATTCCTTTCCCCCTGCAGATGCTGCTCAACCCGCTGAGTTCCTCCAACAGATTGTTTGTTGCTCCAGATTCCAACATCTGCAGTCCTTTGTGTCTCCCCAGTAGGTTAAAGCTATTTAAAACCTCATCAGGTACCTTTTAAATCTGGTGAGGATTCCTGCCTCTCCTACGCTTTTGGGCAGTGAGTTACATTATTCCTGAAGTAAAAATTTATTTATTTAACTTTCCTTCTGAATCTTGAATCAATGCCCTGTAATTTTTTTACCTCTCTATTAAGGGAAACAGTTCACCCTGTCTAGGCCTCTCATAATTTTGTACACTTACCCTCACCCTCCTTTGTTCCAAAGAGAGCAAGTCCAGCCCAGCCAGTTTTATCTGATAATGAATGTGGATCTCCTCTGGACCCATCCATTCATTGGAGATGAGAAGCTTTCCAATCACAGCAATTGTCTCCAGAGTTCCTCGGCAAGGTAGGGGAAAAGTGACTCTAATTCCAAGTTTTTGTACAGAAATGGGCATACAGTAAAATTCAAGTAAGACTGAAAATGCTGGAAATACTCAGCAGGTTAGGCAGCTTCTGTGGAGGCAGAAACTAGAGTTAAACTTTCTCATCAATGGCCTCTCATGAGAGGTTAAGTGGTGAAAGACTGTGAAGCAAGTACACAGCCACTGATAATGTTGAGGGTCAGAAGTGATTAAGTGACAAAAGTGATGATTTAAGTCAAAATGAGCATACATCAATAAAAACCAAGAGCGATGTAATGGGGCTATCTGCTTTACAAAGTCAAGATAACCACCTGACATGTTGGAATTGAAATTGGTTTATTATTGTCATATGTACCGACGTACAGTGAAAAACTTGTTTTGCATACAGTTCATACAGATCAATTCATTACACAGTGCATCGAGGTAGTACAAGGTAAAACAATAACAGAATGCAGAATAAAGTGTCACGGCTACAGAGAAAGTGCAGTACAGGTAGATAATAAGGTGCAAGATCATATCGAGGTAGATTGTGAGGTCAAGAGTCCATTTTATCGTACTAGGGAACTGTTCAATAATCTTATAACAGCGGGATAGAAGCTGCCCTGGTGGTATGTGCATTCAGGCTTTTGTATCTTCTGCCCAATGGGAGGGGGGAGAAGAGAGAATGCCTGGGTTGGGTGGGATCTTTGATTATGCTGGCTGCTTTACTGAGGCAGCGAGAAGTATACGCAGAGTCCATGGAGGGGAGGCTGGTTTCCGTGATGTGCTGAGCTGTGTCAACATTTTAGATGTTGCTTCACCAACAAGGATTGCTGAATGAGGGCGGCAGCAAAAAGAAACTGTTCCCACTTTTGTTCGCACTCTTCCCCCACCCCCACCTTACAGCTAGCCCAAGGACACTGGGGCCAATCACAGCCCCCAAAATGGTGCCATAACAGAAAAGAACTTTCTTCCTATTCTGTGTGGTCAACACCTACTATATGGTCATTTTTTCACTGTGATAACAGGGAGTTTACATGTTTAATCAGACTGGATTGAACAAATAAATCTGTTACAAAAATCACCTCAGAATACTTTGTTACATTAAAATGAATAAAGCCCATACAAAGGTACAATGGTGAATGTCAATCACCAACAATTTCCAAGCTGCAAACTTCCAACATGACTTTTAATATAATATATTTGACAAATGCAAAAATTGCTCGGTAGGTCAGATGGCATCTGAGGAGAGAGAAAAAGCAGGGGTCATGCTTTATGTCAGTGACCCCTCCTTCAAAGCCCTGCATCAGATGGGGGAGGTGAAATGAACTGCAGACAGAAGGTCGATGATAACAGTTGGCCATGAGATTTCAGACCACTCCTTCTGTTTTATCTGAGCTATTTAATCAGAGAAAAAGGATGAAAATAGATCTTTCTTAAAATCCTTCCTTCTCACAGAGTAAGATAATATGTTCAATAACCAATGCAATAGCAGATATAAGCATTGTTAAGATTTGAGAATCCAGTTTGAACAATGAGTTGATATACAAAGGCAGACAATTGCATCTTCCATCAAGGGTTTCAGTCCCAGTTTCCAAAGGCCCCACATTGGGGGGTGGGGGTAAGGTTAGGAAGGAGGAAATCAGTGGTGGGTGGTGAGGGAGGCAGCCTTACTATTCATCAATGAGAATTTGAACCTTCAATATTGGTATTGGTTTATTATTGTCACTTGTACCGAGGTATAGTGAAAAACTTATCTTGCATTCCGATCGTACAGGTCAATTCATTACACAATGCAGTTACATTGAATTAGTACAGAGTGCATTGAGGTAGTAAGTGACATAGAATTTAAGTTTAAAAGTGTAGAACGATTATAGAAGGGTAATGAGTAGATCTGTAGAGAGTAGCTTGCAATAAGTTGCCACGCTCCGGTGCCATCTTGCAACCAAGCCAGCAACCATGAATATAACCCTCTTTTAAGCAGCATGTTTATTTTTAGACAGGCCTCATGAAAATCTAGGTTGGAAAGTGGAAATCCAACCAATTTAGATGGGTAGTAAAAATACCGAAGCCACAGATGTTGAGTGTGGTTGATGGTCATGCTTCCCTCCCACTGGGTCTGACCGCACTACCCCATCTCACCAAGTGCCCCAAACATGCCATTAGCTAAAATCTGCCCCTAGGCATTCTGAGGCCTAACATTGGACAAATGTTTCAAACAGCGATAAATTTCTTTATCCCCAGTGGTGGTTGAATTCATACTGAAACAACCTGAGGTGCAACCCTCAGAGATAAAAATTAACTGCATTCCAGGACTCAAGCTAAGATTTCAATGCAAGGAGAGTTGAAAGTCACCTTCACATTTTGATGTATATGACATGACATCTTGCTTCCCTCGGTGTCAACGAATGAGTGTAAAATGGTTCCACAGGGGGAGAATATTGTACAGGAAGGTATAGAGAGCATGTTGGCTATTGTCATTTGGACAAAATGTAACCGATGTATTCAAAATGGTTAGCTAATAAATGGTGTTTAAATGTGCTTTTGTTAAACTTATCCCCGAGGTTCTTCTTGTTGGACAGTGCCTTTCTGGCTATCTTTGTTTGTGGTGAAAGGGCTTTCCATAAATTGGCAACAGTGAGAACTTTAGCTATTATTTGTACCACTCATGAGCAATGAAACAAGTCCTCGAGTTTCCACATGACTTCCACCTAGATATCGAATAAAACAACACAAAAAGAGGTAGTTTTTTTTTACACAGAGAGTGGTGGGTGTCTGGAACGCACTACCAGGGGTGGCGGTAGAGGCTGAGTCAACAGGGATATTTAAAAAACTCTTAGATAGGCACATGGAAGTAAGAAAAATGGAGGGTTATGGGCTGTGTAGGAGGGAAGGCTTAGATTGATCAGGGAGTAGGTGTTTATATAGGTCAGCACAACATCGTGGGCCAAAGGGCCTGTACTATGCTGTACTGTTCTATGCTCTATCACTTCAATGAATACTTCTCAGCTGTATTCACTGTGGTGAAGGACATTGTAGTTGGAGAATCCAGGGAAGGAGAAAGTGGACCTCTAGTGCAAATTACTGTCACAAAAGAGGTGTTAGATGTGCCAGGGGGATTAAAGACGAATGCATGTCCAATTCTTGACAAGATATATCACAGGTTGCTGTGGGAAGTGGGGGAGGAGATTGCTGGGGTATGACAGAAATGCTCAAATCATCTCTGAAAAAATTGTCGTGGTTGAAGCAGATGTGAGCACTAACCTTAGCCAATCTATGCTGGTTGAAAAGTCACCGCGCCTCAAGCAGTCGCCACTGACGAACCTGGCCAGGCTCCCAGGTCACACCAATCACACCTGTTAAAGGGGATGGAGATGGTCATCACATTACGAGCTGATTCTCAGCTAATTAAGCAATAATATTCAAAGCAATCAGCTGATCAGCAATCAATTGAAGATTAAAAAAAAATAAAACAGAGCATTAAATCAGTCAATTGATCTGCCCTGCTCTGTTTCAGATGAAACAGTTGAAAGGTTGAAGAATAGTTCCTTTCCCAGCAATCCCATTCTTCCTGATGCTGAATGATAGCTCAGCTCCAGTCAGGAAAGGACTTTGATTCATCAGCATTGACTCATCTGAGTCTTTAGGTCAGGGTTTTTCAAATGAGATTGCATAGAAACTATAGTGTATCTTCATCTCAGCAAAACTGACAAAGTGCTTCTTAAATCCTGGGCTAATTTTGTCCATAGCATGCATAGCATGCCCCCAATATTCTTAATCAAAGAATTGCATAATCATTCCATGAAATGCATGGAGAATCTATTCTGTAATCTATTCTTTAAAAATATGTAATCAAGAAGGAAAGGGAGATGGAGAAAATTTAGTAATGAGTTACTTAAACAAAATGAATCAGAAAAACTGAAATAACATTTATATAATCTGTTTCACAAAGAAGATATAATACAATTTCACTGCCAATCGAGTGCTTTTGGATTATAATCATTGTTATATTGTAGGGAAATGTAGCAGCCAATTTGCTCACTGCTAGGTCTTACAAATAGCGGTGGAATAAATCTGTTTTAACAATGATGGTTAATGAATAAAGAGTGCCCATGCATTTGGATGAATTCTTCCATTGTCTTTGAATATATCATTTACATTCACCTAATTATACATCAAACAGAAACAAAAAAAAACTGCAGATGTTGGAAATTTGACATAAAAGCAGGAATTGATGGAAACACCCAGCAGGTCAAACAGCATCTGTGGAAAGAGAAACTGTTAATGTTTCAGGTCTGAGACCCTCCATCAGCATGGTCTCTGACCTGAAACGTTAACTATTTCTCTTTCCATGGATGCAGACTGATCTGCAAAGTGTTTTCAGCATTTCCTCTTTATGTACCTAATTTGGCAGTTTGCTTTTATTTGAAACATGGTAAAAGGAAGGAAGTTACAAACCAAAATTAAATTATTAAGATATATCAAGGTTCAGAAAGGCACACTTGTAATTGCACACGAGGCTTTTTGCCAGATAAACAGAAAAATAATTAGATAGCAGTATTTGGTAATGTGATAAACCTGGATAAACCTGTTTATCTTCTGGAAAACTAAACCCAAACAAGACTTTTGTAATTTGAAGCTAAAGGAACAATTTGTGCCAAAAAATATGCATCATCCATTTAGCTGTCAAAATGCATATTTGGAAGAAGTTGATGAGGAAGACAGATGGAATATCATATATACTTAATTTTGGAAGCAACCATATGCCAATTCCTTTTGTGATCATGACATTCCAATGTCCCTAACCAAAAGCTGGCTGGCCACTACAAGGTTCCAGGGTTTCAACTACTCTGTTAATCTTTCATATCACACTTATTCTCATGCCCTGTACAAAGTTCTCCAGAGGTGAATTTTTGCAGGATGTTCTCCAAGCTCATCAATTGCACCTCTACCACAAATTCTATGAAATTACCATGACCGTGATGGTGTTCATTTCCTAACATTTCCATAGCTGTTCCACCAAATGAAAGCAGGAAGACAGGAGAGCCTCTGCATTCATTCACCCCTAGTAGGAAGGACTTTATTGTCTCACTGTTGAAGTAGAAAAGGTTCTCCTTGCTCATTGATGATTATGTTGCATTAGGTGAAGTAATAAGATAAGAGCAAGTAACATAGAAACTAACATAATTCAGTTCTCATTTTAAACACCTGCACCTGTCTTCGTTGTTATGTAATTTTAAATTTTATATCTTGGAGCAGAATTTGAAGAAATGTTCAAAGTTTTAAACAGCTTTGATAGTTGGCTTAGCCTAAAGGCAAGGCTTACCTCTTTCACATATGTATTTTTAGTTGCTCCATGGGTGTAGTTTTTTCCAGCTAATCCATGGATGGAACTATGTTGCATGGGGCCTCACCATTTAGAATTGGGATGGCTTCAGGACCAAGCTGACATCTGTATATGATTAATTCTGAAATGTCATAAATGGTACTAGTTACATTCTCAAAAACATCTCTTGTAGATTTGTTATGCATGAGTTCGCTTTTGTTATCCCTGCTGACTTTCTCCAATCCCATTGATACTTCCATGTGTTTGGTTATTACATCATTTATAATGCTAGGATTTTCTCCAGGCTTACTAGTCTGTAGTTCCCTGTTTTTCTCTTCTTTTTAAAATAGTGAGATTACACTTGCCATTCTCTAATCTGTTGGAACAACTTCATAGTTTAAGAACTTTGGAAGATGCCAGCCAACATATCCACCACTTCCAGGCCATCTCCTTTCATACTCTGGTATGTAGATTATCAGGTCCTGTGGATTTGTCAGTCATTAGCACCGTTAATTTTCTTCGCTCTGTTTCTTTATTATTGTTGATCACCTTCACTTCCTCTCTCTCTCTCTCTGTAAACTGTTGGTTCCCTAACATATCTGGGTTATTTTTGTTGTTCTTTGTGAAGATAGAACCAAAGCACATATTTAATTGTTCTGCTATTTCCTTGTTCCCAATTATAATTGTCCCTGTTTCTGACTGCAGAGGATTTACATTTGTCTTCAGTAACTTCTTTACCCTTCACATATTTATAGAAGCTTTTACATTCAGTTTTCATGTTCTTTGTGAGCTTACTCTCATACTCCATCTTTGCCATCTTAGTCTATCTTTTAGTTCTCCTTTGTTGAATTTTTAGTTGCTCTCAATCAGGACTACAGATTTTTCTGGCAGTTTATTTATTTTTTCCTGTTTGAATCTAATACTATCCCTAATTCCAGCCCTGAATGTGTCTCCTTTCCTGATTTATTTTTCCGCCAGACATAAATACACACGCTTATGTTCTAGTTACGTAATGGTTAAGTATTATTCATCGCCTGACCATCATTAAACTACTTAGTGAAGTTCCCCAATCTTATGATCAAAAATTGACAATGCATCGTAAAGTTGTTGTTGAAAAATTAAGATTTAAAAAGCATTTTTATGTACATTTTTTTCAGAATAGTGAAATAGAGTAGGATTTATTTTGCTTTTTGGTTCTGCACAATTTTAAAGTTCTCATCCTTGTTTTTAACTCTCTTTGTGATCTTGCCTCTCTCTATCTCTGTAATCATCACCAGCACTACACCCCTTGAGTTAAGTGAATCCTCTAACTCTGGCCATTTAATCATCCATAAATTTAATTGCCAGCCCATTGCTAGCTGTGCCTTTATCTGCCAAGGCCCAAAGTTGCTCTGTAAATCTTTCCACCCCATGACCTCTTTTTGTTCCTTGAAGACACTTCTTAAAACCTAATTCTTTGAGCAAACTTTTGTTTATCTGTTCTCTTTCTGCTTGTTACTTATTTAATAAAGCTTCCTCAAAAGAATATTTTGCTAAGTTGACTTTATACCAATGGAGGTTGTTGTATGTTGGATGCTTTGCTCAAAAGCATAAGAGCTTATTGAAGCACTTCTGCCTCTTTCATGACAAATTTACCACTTTCTGTTGATGTTCAACTTGATCAATTACATAAAATTTGTGCTCGTATTTTCTTTGCCTTCTTATCATGAAGAGTTATCTGTACTTCTAGCATCACTAAAGCACAGGTGCAGCATTTGGTCCTGCAGTGTGTGTTGATTCTGTACCTGAGCAACTGAAAGACAAATTCTATTGTTTTGCCCTCTTCCCAACACTTCTCTGTGTCAAAGGAGGAATGATGTTTTCTTTGACAACTTCCTCTAGCAAGAAATTTCATCTAACCTCTCCTCACACTGTTACCAGCAATGTTAAGTTGACGATCCTTTGCCCTTGCCTCTTCTTCCTTGTACCTTTCCCAATTTCCCTTATCAAAAACATTTTAACTATCTGCTGTAATTGAAATAGTGCCAGATTCTGAAGACTCACCTTGATTAAATTTCCCCTTTACAACATCATCCTCAGCTGCCCACTCTCCATGGATATGTCTTTTCTACAAACGTTCTGCTGTTTTGCACTCATTGTTGCATTTTTTGTTGTATTTATTATACTGTTTACTCTGTGAGTTCATGCGAACAAGGAATTTCATTGTACCCTGGTGTATATGACAATAATCTAATCTAATCTAATCTAATTTCTTTGATCAAATTAATCAAACCTTTATCTCACGCTGTATTTCACTGTTTTGGAAAAAAAAATCAGAGTACAGTTGTTTTAGAATTTATCTTCCCACACATACTTTTGTGGGATTATGTAATTGCACTGCTCTACATCCACTGTTGGTTATTTTTCAAACTGTACCATCTGATGCTTGTCTGCTTTGAATTACACCTGACCCAAATCTGCTCATTCTGTTTGCCTAACTGTAACTTCCTGAATTCTCTTTGTTGCTTGCCAAACCACCATTAGTCAATAAGCTCTGCCCAAACTCAAATCACTCACATTGAATTTGAGACACCTACAACCCCCAACTTCCTAGTCTTCTCTTCTCTTAACTGGAGGTGATCTGGGCATTGCTAGCAAAGTCATCATTTATTGTCCATCCTTATCTACCCTAGAGAAGATGGTGACAACCTTCTTGAACTGCTGCAGGCCTGGTGAAGGTTTAAGTTGAAGGTAGGAGTGAAGAATAAACAACATGGTGTGAGACATGATACATCAGAACTTAAGAGCGTAAGAAATAGAAGAAGGAGTTGGAAACCTTTGCGCCTGCAGTGTCATTCTGTAAGGTCATGGATGATATTTTACCTCTGTGGTACTTTCCTCCACTAATCCTTTATCCCTTGAATTCCCAAATATCTAGAAATCTATCCATCTGCTTCTTGATTACTCAGTTATTGAGCATCCACAGCCTTCTTGGATAATGTTGGAGAGCAAGTCGCAGGATTTAGACCCAGTGATAACAAAGGACCAGCGATGTAGTTCCAAGTCAGAATAGTGTATGACTTGATGGGGAACTTGTAGGTAGTGGTGTTGCATGCATCTTTTGCCCTTCTCTTTCTTGGTCATAGAGATAGTGGATTTGGGAGGTGCTGTCTGAATAGCCTGGATGACTAAGTTAAATGCATTTTGTCAGTGATACGCATTGCGGCCACTATCCATTGAGAGTGAGAAGTGCTCAATGGGCTTAGTATATCCATTGAAGTGCAGTTTCCAGATAATTGATGCAAAAAAGTGAAATAGATTTTATATTTCTAGAACATTGACTGACATCTTTAGAACAATGTTCCCCATTAATAATTTTTGGAGATATGTGACTCCAGTTAATGATCATGATGTCTTTTTGCATCATAATCATATCATGGCATCATTAGTTTAGTAGATATATTGTTTATCTTTTATTATTGGACATCAAGATTTATATAGTCATTTTGCTTATAAAAATATCCACAGACTTTGAAAAACACCAATCATTGAACCTGTCATTGAAAAACACCAATCTTTCAATAAATTAGGCAAAGCTGGAACAACGAGGTACATTTTAAAGGTGATGGAATGGAAAAGAGGCAGAGGAATTTAGGAAGGAAACTGAAGTTGGAAGCATGTCTGTCGATAGTGGTGCACAGCATTACAAGAACGAACATTAGGCCAGAGTTGAAGGAGTGGAAAATCTCATATTCGGGTTAAAGGTGAATATAGGAATAGAGAGGTCTGCAAAGCAATTTAAACCCAAGATGAGTAAACAGCACGGAGTGGGATATGATACATCAGAACTTCAGAACATAAGAACTAGAAGACAGAGTAGGCAATTTAGCCCCTTGTGCCTTCTCTGTCATTCTGTCAGATCATGGCTGACGTTTTGCCTCTGTGCTACTTCTTCCACTAATCCTTTAGCCCTTCATTTCCTAAGTATCTAGAAATCTATCAATCTGCTTCTTGATTACTCAGTGATTGAGCATTCACAGCCCTCCAGAATAAAGGATTCCAAAAATTCAGTAACTTGTGGGTGAAGGACCATCTTCTTTCTGACCTGAGTGGCCCTTATTTTGAGCCTGTGACCCTCTGGTCTAGACACCATAGTTATGGGAAGCATCAACTCTGCATCTACACTGTAAAGCCCCATTGGACCTTTGCACCTTTCACTGAGATGGCCCCTCATTTTCATTCTACAACCAACAGAACTTTTAATAACCTGATAGTTATGGAACTTGGGAGCTTCTATAGCGGAAGGCTGACTAGGAGAGCACTGGAATATTATATTGTATAAACACATGGATCAAATGGAAGAGACTGGTAATGATGTCAATACCACAGGGATAACTCCAAAATTCCTTTACACAGTATTGCTAGAGGACCATTAATGACTGTTAGCGCAGGATGGGGATAAATAGGTGGTTGATGGTTGGCGCGGACTTGGTGAGCTGAAGGACATTTCTGTATGCCATAGAGGAATCATACAGCATAGAAACAGGCTTTCACACCCACCAAGTCCACACTGATCATCAAGCACCCAATTCCACTAATCCTTCACGCATCACCACATTCCCATGAACCTCTCACGGATTCTACCAACATATTAGGACAATTTACAGAAACCAATTAACCTCCTAACTTGCTTATCTTCGACATGTGTGAGGAAACTGGAGCACCTGGAGGAAACCCATTCACGGGGAGAACGTGCAAACTCCACAAGGACAGCACCACAGGTCAGAATTTACCCAAAGTCACTGGAGGTGTGAGGCAGCAGCTACACCAGTTACACCACTGCACCACCCAACTGAGGGAAAAGACAGGGCCTCAGTTTCACATCATGTCTGAAAGAAGGCACCTCCAGCAGTGCAGCATACCGTCTGTAAAGAACTGGAGGATCAGGATGGACTTCTGTGCTTATGTCTTATGTGGAGTTACATTTGAGTCCAGAACCTTCTGGCTGAGGGATGAGAGTGCATCCCTGAACCACTGCCAAGGTCCAAAACTACCTGAAAAATAAACTGGGTTTGTAGGGTATTACTTCTGGACATTGATGATTTCTTCTAAGCTTCTCATAAAATACAAAGCACCAAGAATGTACTATTCTCTGGCAAATAGTGGGCAAGGTGCATTTTATATTTTCCTTTCTTTCTGGCTCTAAACACGAGCTGTCAATACTTTAATAATAGGCCAATTAGGCATGGTAGTGTAACGGTTAGCATAATGTTATTACAGCCCCAGTGACCCAAGTTCAATTCCGGCCACTGTCTGTAAGGAGTTTGTTCGTTCTTCCTGTGTCTGCGTGGGTTTCCTCCAGGTGCTCCGGGTGCTCCAGGTTCCTCCCACATTCCAAAGATGTACTGGTTAGGAGTTGTGGGCATGCTATGTTGGTGCTGGAAGAGTGGTGACACTAGTGGGTTACCCCCAGAACACTCTACACAAAGGATGCATTTGACTGTGTGGTTCAATGTACCTGTCACTAACAAAGGTACCTTATCTCATCTTATCTTATCAATTGAGGCCTCTTTTGTTTGGCAAATATTCTCAAAAGGAAAATTATTAAAATTAGATAATTTTGTTTTGAACATTTTGCAATCAATATGCTTTTATTGTGATTTTTGGCAGCCTGGATTTTCTTGAGACACAGCAAGTAATTGTCAGGAAGTTTGGGATTCCCCTGCAAACATGGAAGTCCTGAATTTCCCAGTAGGTTCTTGTTGGGTGATTATGCACCAAGGAAATGTTCCAAGATGAGACAGTGGCACAGCTAGTAGAGCTGTTGTCTCACAGCACCAGAAACCTGGGTTCAATCCTGGCCTCCACTGCTGTCTGTGTGGAGTTTCCACACTCTCCCTATGACTGCATAGATTTCCTCCGAGTACATCAGTTTCCTCCAATGTGCCAAAGTTGTGTAAATTGGTAGGTTAATTGGGCACTGTAAATTGCCTCTAGTGTGTAAGTGAGTGGTAGAATATGGGGGAAATTGATGAGATTGCAGGGAAATTAAAGGTGGGATTAATGTAGATTAATATAAATGGGTGGTTGATGGTCGGCGCAGATTTGGTGGGCCAAAGTGACTGTTTTCTTGCTGTATTTCCCTGTGACTCTATGATAAATTCCTTATAAAGTGCCAAATTCCTGAACATTTCCAGTGAAAATCTGGTCCAATATCTTCATTCAATTCAATGAGAGGGCTGGCTGTGAGGGAAAAAAGTAAGTTTTGTGCAGAATATGCTATTTTTGATGTAACTGTAACACACAAGATGTTGGAGGAACTCAACGGGTCAGGCAGCATCTATGGAGGGAAATGGACAGTTGACGTTTCGGGTCGAGACCCTTCCTCAGGACTGGCCTGAGGAAGGTTTCCCAGTCCAGATGAAGGGTCTCGACCCGAAACATTGACTGTCCATTTCCCTCCATAGATGTTGTCTGACCAACTGAGTTCCTCCAGTATCTTGTGGGTTGCTCCAGATCCCAGTATCTGCAGTCTCTTGTGTCTCCATTTTAAATTATCTGAGTTGTTACTGAGGAAGTTTCTAATGTTTTTTAAGTATTTCAATATATTTTTATTTTTTTAAAGAAACATTTTCATCATTTTTAATCTTTTTATTTTGATTATTTTTGGACATAGTACACCAAGTGTTTAACAATTTTGACAGTGACTTCAGGCTGGGTGCATGGATTTTATAGATGTCATCATTTCAGTGAATGGCGCTTGCTATTTATGGTCAGAAGACCTTGTGCTGTATGGGTGTTCACCAATCATGTTGCAACAGGCTTCATTCAGAAAGTTGGGTGGTCCACTCCAGGTAAGTGCAGACCTGACAAGAAAAGAAGGGCCAACCATGACTGGCTCACAGTGTCATGAAATTCTTGGCCAACTTATTCGCAAACCTTTTTTATCTATTTGGCTCAAATAGAATTTCTAGAACGACACCAAACCAAAGAGGTAGGAAACATTCAAGTCTAAGTTCAGAAAAATAGGACAGAAAATCCACCAATTCAGGATAGATCTTAATGATTAATAATCGGTGAAGTCTACCAATAACAGAAAGGTCAAACTAAACCAGTCAATCCATATTAAAAGTTTTACAGTTGTGATCTTGCTTTCTCCACTAAGCTGGCTATTTGTGATTACAAGCTAGTCATGCAGTGTAATAGGGCTGTTGCCGTAGGTTCATAGAACATAGAACATTACAGCACAGTACAGACCCTTCAGCCCACAATGTTGTGCCGACATTTTATCCTGCTCTAAGATCTATCTCACCCTTCCCTCCCACATAGCCCTCCATTTCTCTATCATTCATGTGGCTATCTAAGAGTCTCTTAAATGTCCCTAATGTATCTGTATTCACAACCTCTGCTGGCTGTGCGTTCCACACACCCACCACTCTCTGTGTAAAAAAACTTACCCCTGACATCCCCCTTATATCTTCCTCCAATCACCTTAAAGTTATGCCCCCTCATGTTACCCATTGTCGCCATTGGGAAAAAGTGTCTGATTGTCCACTCGATCTATGCCTCTTATCATCTCGTACACCTCTATCAAGTCACCTCTCATCCTTCTTCTCTCCAAAGAGAAAAGCCCGAGCTCACTGAACCAATCCTCGTCAGCCTTCAGGCTTGAGGGACGTTAGATTTGTGTCTTAGATAGTGCCCTCAACCTGCCGGACAGCTGTGACTGTTGTGGACACAGAGACCTTCACAGGAGTGACTGTTGTTATTACATTTGCTGCACAGGAATGCGGACTTGTAGGAAATCTCAGAAAACACACAAGGCCAGGGGAGCAAAATCAAGTGGAAATACAGAACAGAGCCCTGAAGTGAGCTGATGACATACCTGGTCTTCTTCTGACAACTCCTGCAGCCAAGCTGGTACCAAACTATATTAGTTCCTTTTTTTCCCTTGGATCATATCTGTACTCTGTTGCCTGGACAACACATAGCCTCCATATTTTCCTGCCCATGATTGTATCTTGGAAAGAAAAGCACAGCTTTACTTCATAATAAACTGTCAATTGTTATAAAATGCAAAACAAGTGAGCAGCCTTACTTATATCAGAGCATTTCTGTTTCTAAAAAAAGGAATAATTCCCTTTAACCTCCACCACGATTATTCTCAACAATGGTGCCCTACAAGGCTGTGT
The DNA here is from genome assembly GCF_009764475.1 of Pristis pectinata. Lineage (NCBI taxonomy): Eukaryota > Metazoa > Chordata > Chondrichthyes > Rhinopristiformes > Pristidae > Pristis > Pristis pectinata. The sequence continues at coordinate 16,571,483 of NC_067405.1, forward strand.
CCTCAGCCCCCTACTCTATTCCCTACACACTCATGACTGTGTGGCCAGATTCTGCTCTAACTCCATCTACAAGTTTGCAGGTAATACCACTACAGTGGGTCGTATCTCAAATAGCAATGAGTCAGAGCACAGGAAGGAGATAGAGAGCTTAGTAGCATGGTGTCATGACAACAACCTTTCTCTCAAGGTCAGCAAAGCAAAAAAACTGGTCATTGATTTCAGGAAGGGGGCTGCTGCACATTCTCCTATTTACATCAACAGTACTGAGGTTGAGAGGGTTGAGAGCTTCAAGTTCCGAGAAGTGAATGTCACCAATAACCTGTCCTGGTCCAACCACGTAGATGCCATGGCAAAAAAATCTCACCAGTGCCTCTACTTTCTCAGGAGACTAAAAAAATTTGACATCTCCCTGTTGACCCTCACCAATTTTTATCGATGCACCATAGGAAGCATCCTATCCGGATGCATCACGGCTTGGTATGGCAACTGCTCTGTGCATGACCACAAGAAACTGCAGAGAGTTGTGGACACAGCCCAGCACATCACAGAAACTAGCCTGAGTTCCTCCAGCATTTTGTGTTTGTTGCTCCAGATTTCCAGTATCTGCAGTCTCTCTTGTGTCCCCTCCATAGACTCTGCCTATACTTCTCGCTGCCTCGGTAAAGCAGCCAGCATAATCAAAGACCCTACCTAGCCCAGGCATTCTCTCTTCTCCCCTCTCCCATCGGGCAGAAGATACAAAAGCCTGAAAGCACGTACCACCAGGCTCAAGGACAGCTTCTATCCCACTGTTATGAGACTATTGAATAGATATGATAAGATGGACTCTTGACCTCACAATCTACCTTGTTATGACCATGCACCTTATTGTCTACCTGCAATGCACTTTCTCTATAGCTGTTACACTTTATTCTGCATTCTGTTATTGTTTTACCATGTACTACCTCAATGCACTATGAAATGAATTGATCTGCATGAGCAATAATCAAGACAAGCTTTTCACTGTACCTCAATACACGTGACAATAATAAACCAATTCCAATTGGTATTGGTATTGGTATTGGTATTGGTATTGGTAATTCCAATTCCAATCCCGTTTCATATCATGGACCCATCTCTTTGAAAGAATCCTCAGCTCTGTATTAATGGAGCTTCATCGAGCTGTCATTTTTAAGTGAGGAGACTACCTTTCAGTTCAAGTCATGACTTGCTGTCCATAAACTTTCCCTCCACCAGTGGAAAATTACTGAGAATGGAAAAAATGCAGGAGAATACATTTTTAGAATAATGAATGTCACAAAAATTGATTTTACTTGCCTAAAATATGAAAGACCTGGTAAGCATAAGATTTATATTCTGATTTCTTTCATTAAAAACAGATTACTTTTAAGCAAATGTTTATTGCTTATCAGATGAATGACAAAGACAACTTTAAATGCTGCCAAGTCTTACAGCCTTTATATTCTGCTATTACAATTAATTGCTGCTTATCTTCTTCATTTATAATTTTAATAGATTAAATAATTGTTTCAATGCCTGTGATTTATGCGGGGAAAGACTTTATTTCTAGAGTTAATTAAAAACTAAGTATTTCATTGCCTTGGAGGGCTTTTCCAAGTTTCTTTCTAATTTATGTCAATGGGGATGTGCATTATTATTTGAATTTAATGGAGGTTTCTGATCAGAAGGAAAATTTAAGTATATTTTAGGAAATCAAAAAGTTATACTGCAATATCTGGTAAATTTACATAATCTATTCTGATATTTTTTTAAATTGTTCATGGGATATGGCCATTACTGAGAAGGTCAGTGTTTTTGGCCTATTCCCCACAGCCCCCTTGCTGGGACATTTCAGCCAGCAGTTAAAGAGTTAATCTAATTGATGGACCTGGAGGCACCTACAGGTCAGACTGGATGGGGATGGATGAAGGAAATTTGTGAATCAGGTACGTCTTTTCAACAGTCTGGCAGTTCTACTAGGTGGCACCGTGGTGCAACAGATAGTACTGCTGCCTCACAGCTCCAACAGCCTGGGTTTGATCTTGACCTTGAGTTCTATCACTGAGGAGCTTCCACATTCTCTGTGTGACTGTGGATTTCCCCTGGGTGCTCTAGTTTCCATCTACATCCCTAGGTCATGCTGGAAGTTTGGTTAGCTACTGTAAAGTACCTGTTCCTATGGATAAGTGGTTAATGAATCAAAGGGAAGTTTATGGACAAGGTAGAGAGAACAAATTGAATGATCAGGAGGAATAAAAAGAGGGATGGGATTGGTTTACTGGGAGCTGGCATAGACCTCCTTCCATATCATAGTAACTTATGCTGTGGTTGTTAGCTCTTTTCACTTCATTATTTGAATTTTAATTTCCTCAGCTGCTTTGCTGGAATACAAACTCAGATCTCCAGATCAGTAATACAAGCTTCTGGCTACTAGTCCAGTAAATTAACAATTATGCCAGCATACTCATACTCCATGGTATTTATTATATAACCAACATTATAAATAGCAGGGCATTAACTTTTTATTTGCAGAGATTTATTTAAATTATTTATCCATTGTAATTAATAAGAATCATTATTTGTATTCAATATTTGTTTTGTTTCCACAAGTCAACAATTTACTGCGCAATTTCTGCTCTTATAACTGCCTGGTAAAACCATCTCCTGCATTCATATTCCAGATTCTGGCCTTTTCTAACATCTGGATATCACAGGCAAGGCCAGTATTTGTTTCCTGCCTCTTGTTCTTGAGAAGATGCTGGCATGACTTCTCCTTGAACTGTTAATAATTTCAAGGGCTGTGGAGAAAGAATGGGGCAAAGAAACTGATGAGATTGGTCTACCATGAGCTGGCATTGACATGATGGGCTGAATGGCTTCTATTTATACCATTCTCCATTTCCATCACCTTATGGTTCTATAATTCTAGGCTACAGACCAGTTGTGAAGATGTTCATATAGTGTTGTTGGGTAGGAAGTTACAAGATTTCAACCCAACAAAAATCAAAAAATGATATTGAGTGTCCAAGTCAAGATGGTGCATGGTCAGGAGGGGATCTCAGAGGTGACAGTGTCCCCACACACCTGACGCTCTTGTCCTTTTCGGTGGTCTCACCCAAATACAAGTCTATAAACTGCAATTCACCATGAACAATACCACTGTTTGCTTTTGGTATTTTCTAAGTAAAAACGTCATTGATGGAATCAGTGTACAACTGTTCAAAAGTAGTAGAGTAAAACCAAAATATTCTTCTAAGTTGTCCTATAGGGATTCTAAAAAAAACAATGAATAATTACGTTTTGCATTACTTTGCTTACTAATTTTTGTTTAAAAGTGCTTTCATGTAACACGTTCCTCATCTCAGGACGTCCCAACACAATTAACATCCAATGAAGTGAGTCTGAAATGTGGTCACTGTAATGATGCAGAAAATGTAGCAGGTAATTCGTGTTCCCACAAGTATTCAAGTTGCAAGGCACCTCTGCAGAAGAACTTCCATAAACTGTATCTGAAATGTAGATAAGCAGACAACCTGCAGGGAATTAAAACTTGTATTAACAGCAGCAATTGCAATTCTGTTTTGGGGTAAGTGAGAAGAAGCACGTTAAATGGCTTTTTTTAAAATATGAATTTTGCAAATGTTTTACACAGTAAATAATGATGTCGGCTCATGGCTCTTGTTCTTTCTCATCCATTAGCCATGAACATATTGAATAGCAGCACAGGTTCGAGATGCCCTGTGGCCTACCCCTTCTTCTATTTTCTTGTCTATCAGTCTGCAATCTTCAGTGAGGATGGTGGAGAGGGCAGGGTGAACCAACAGCAAAGACCCATAGGTGGGAGGGGTGGGGCTGCTTCACTCTATTTCATAAGTTCAGTGAGGCATGACCCCAACATTAAGCCTGATCCAGCCCCTGAAGCAGATACAACTGCTCCTCATCAGCAGGACATGTCAGCTCCGTGCAACCCCACAGACGCACCATTGCTCCCACTCTCTTCCATTGCTGAATCCAAGTCTGGATCCCTTGACGCACACTCCCCTTGCCTTCTGACACATCCTCTTCCCCATCTCTTAGCTTTCCTTTCCAGACTGGGCACTTAGAGCAAAGAGTGTCAGTGTGTGTAAGAGATAGTACATAAGGGAGTGTGTGTATGTTTGTGTGTGAGGGAGAGAGAGAGAAAGTGAAACACAGAGAAAGTGTGTAAAGGAGAAAGAAATCAGTGGGTGAATGAAAGAGGGAAAGTGTGAGAAAAAGTTCAGTGTGTGAGTGAAAGAGAATCAATGTGGAAGGGAGAGAGAGTTAAATGAGAGTGAGTTACATGAAAGAGAAGAAGAGAGTTAGTGTGTGAGAGAAACAGAGAAATTCTGTGTGTGAGAGGGAGAGGGCGAGTCGATGTGTGAGGGAGACAACCAGTCAGAGAGAAAGAATTAGTGTGTGGGAGAAACAGTCAGAGTGTAAGAGAGAGAAAGAGTTAGTGTGTGTGAGAAAATCAATGTATAAGGGAGAGAATCAGTGAGGGAGAAAGAATCAGAGTGTGTGTGGGAAAGAGTTAGTGAGAGAAAGAGCCAGTATGTGAGGGAGACAAGCAGTGGGAACAAGAGTGTCAGGGAGGGAGGGAGGGAGGGGGAGAGAGGGAGAGAGAGGGAGCGAGAATGAGTGTATGTGTGAGAGAGTGTGGGAGTGAGAAAGGATCAGTGTGTGAGAGAAAGAGAGAGTCAGTGTAGGAGATGGAGTATGTAGATGAGAGAGGGAAGGAGTCATTACAAGAAGACAAGAGAATTAGCATATGAGGAGGAGAGAAAGAAAGAGTAAATATGGAAGGCAGAGAGGGAGTCATTGTATAAGGGTAAGAGAGAGTGTATGAGGGAGAGAGGAAGTCAATGTGGGAGTGCGAGTTCAATCCCAATTCATATCTGGATGAACATGTGGCTAAATAGCCGATGCAGGAGGGAGGGCTTTGGGTACTTAGATCATTGGGATTACTTTTGTGGTAGGTGGGACCTGTACAAGGAGGACGGATTTCACCTAAACCAGAGGGGGACCAATATCCTTTCAGGGAGGATTGCTGGCAGACTCCACTGCATTTACTTTAATACAAGGAGCTTCACAGCTAAGTCAGATGAGCTTAGTGTATGGATCAGCACTTGGAATTATGACATTATTACATTATTGGAAATGAGGTGGTTGAGGGAAGGAGCAGACTCAAAGAATGTTCCAGGGCATAGAAGTTTCAGACGTGATGGGGGGAGGTTACGGGGCCAGGGCGGCTAGTTGTATAAGGTTAAGGAGTGTCACACTGTTCAACACAACAGCAATACCATGAGAGGATATCCTGGAGGGATCATCCGATGAGCCATATGGATAGAACTTAGGAATAAGATATAAGATAAGATATTTATTTATTAGTCACATGTACATCGAAACACACAGTGAAGTGTGTCTTTTTGCATTACTGAGGATGTGCTGGGGGCAGCTCACAAGTGTCGCCACTCTTTTGGCGCCAACATAGCATGCCCACAACTTCCTAACCTGTACGTCTTTGGAATGTGGGAGGAAACCCGAACACCCGGAGCAAACCCACGCAGACATGGGGAGAATGTACAAACTCCTTACAGACAGCGGTGGGAATTGAACCCGGGTTGCTGGCACTGTAATAGCATTACGCTAACCGCTACACTACCGTGGATCACTTTGCTGGGGTTGTACTATAGGCCTCCCAATAGTCAGCAGGAATTAGTAGAATAGATATTTAAGGAAATCACAGAAAGGTGTAAAAGTAGTAGGTGATATTAGTGGCTGAAGTCTTAATGTAATTAATTTTAACAGGGTAGATTTTTATTTGTTCCCTTCCAGACATAAATGAAAAGTGGACAATAGACAGAGGGACAAATCAGGTGAGAGGTGTTCATGCCCATAAAGGAGTTTATTGCATTTTCCTTGCATGATGTTAATACAACACATGCTGACTTGGTGGCTGGTATCCTCACCTGATTTTCCCCTCTTACTCCTGGCGAAGCCAATAGTCCATTAAAAGGTCATCAGCCGGAAACATTAATTCTGTTTCTGTCTCCACAGGTGCCGGCTGATCTGCTGAGCAGTTGCAGTGTTTCCTCTTCATACTTCAGATGTCCAGCAGCTGAACTATTTGGCCCTCATGCTTTGTAACCAATAATTAACCCCAAAGATTTAAAATGTTTTTGTGGCAAAGCAAAATGGTAGAAACCCATGCAGAGGCAGAATGGCAGATGAGCTTTTGCGGCTGTGTGCTGGGTGAAGAAGGGGAGTGGTTCTGGGGTCTTGGGTTACATGCAATTACAGTGAAGGGACGTGCCAAGTGGAGAGTGGGGCCTTCTCCATGGGTAGGGTCACCCGAGGCAGCTCTCACACACCTCTGTAGCAGCCAATTTCAGAGCAGCATTACCAGAAGTCTGAGGGTAGATCACACCTGCCCTCTCTGCTGGAGATAGATGATTTATAGATGTATTATCCTGCCAATGATGTTACACTCAATTTCTACAAAAAAGCTATTAAAATCTTTTTTTTTACATTGCAGATATAAGTATGAGATTTCTGCTCCTTATTTTAAGAAGGCACAAAATCCCTGTGCAAAATATTCTGTCGCATTAATGGAATTGGACCAAACCATAACAGAGCATTTGGTCACAAAGCAATTACAAAACTTTCTTTGTGCATCTCAGTGGATGACAATGAATGGGAGTCACAGGGAAATTTGCATTAACTGCCTTGTGAATATTGGCTCAAGCCACTATGCTGCACACTCCAAAAAGTCAGGTTGTCTTGACAGTGCTGGCAGCAATCACTGTTGCCTAGATTAATGCCAAAAAGCGGTCGCTGCGTGCTGGTGATGTCATGATGTTTGGATGTACATTCGAGCTAATGAAGCTCTTCTCCCATTTACTCTAGAGCAAATCTCTTCAAAGTTACATTCAACTATGTGTGTGTGTATTTGTATATCTGTGTGTGTGCTTGTGTTGTGTGTGTGTCTGTGTGTATACATGTGTGTGTCTGTGTATATCTGTGTGCTTGTGCGTCTGTGTATATCTGTGTGTGTGTGCATGTGTGTGTGTCTCTGTGTTTGACTGTGTGAAGCCCATGACCTTCTTGACTCAGTGCTATCAAATGAGCCATCACTGACAGTAATTCCCAGGTATTATTTCTTTAATTCTAGGAGTTTATATTGCACTGTAAAACCAAATGGAATTATCATAAGCTATTTGTGTGTGCAGAAATCTTTTACAAATAAAAAGCAAATCTGGACAGTTTCAAGTCATTGTGTTTGAGTTATGGCATTTTGATAGCCTTGTTACATTAATCTGCCTAAAATCAATATATCTTAATATGATCTACACCTGTGAAAAATACTTCTCCTTGAAAATAGCCACATTGTCAAGTAATTTGACATGAAAAATGACATATATTTAATTGTAAGATTATATGACAAGGGAGGTTTTTTCAGTCAGCAGCAAACCACAGGTATTTTGGTATCGAAACCAGAGATCATATTTCAATATACTTTAGTAAAACAAAAAACAGGATTCTTTTGCTGGTTCAGAGTGCTATTGAAAAATTAATTGAAATGTTTTCAAAGTTTACTTGAAGTGCAATTGTCATTACTCACTATATTTTTCAGGGAAGTAAATGCCCATTCGTGCAATATATTTTATTTCTCTCCGTGAGTACCTTATTGCTCCTGTTGTTTAACCCAAATCACAGTAGACAAGAATTGCTTGGTTCTTAAAGTGACCCGTCCTCTGGAACTCCACAGAATGTCTCACTATATAGTAATTTTGTAAGAAAGGGAATATTGTAATTAGCATTCGTGCTTGGATATTTTGTGTAATTATTCAAATGAAAAGAAACTTTTAATTTGTTTTAAATGAGCTTGAAAGTAGTGAAAAATTCTAAATTTTCATTAAATAGTACTGCGGTGGTGCAGCCCAATTAGTGAAAATGTCTTTTGAGGAGTGAAGTATCAATGGGAGAATGAGGTTCGGATGCAAGCTAACAGCTGCTCTGTAATTGACAGCTTTTGTCAGCCCAGCTGGCAGTGTTAGGTTAGTGGGTCTCCAGTCACAACATTAATCAGCTTTATTAGCCCCACTAAAACCAATTTGTAAGCAGACTGTGGGATCAGACGGGCCAGCTGTCAGGCAGTACAGAGAGATTACAGGATTTCATTTTATTTCAAAAGATTGGAATTATAAGTCAATTAAGAATTTTCAGCACTCTCTCCCCACCCACCGCTCCCCCCACCCTACCATCTCACCACTTCATCCTTCAGCCCCCAAGCATACATATTTTCGAAACCTTTAACACTAGTTTCATAGCTATTGCTTGACAGATTTTGTTTTCTGCTTGTTTTGTTGCTCTTGGCAGAAGTATTCATTTGTGTCAGTAAGTGACAATGGTTACAGAGAATAAGGTTTCCTTTTCTATTTTAAGGCTCTTTACTATTGCATTTTGAGCTGCACCACTCCCTTCTCCAATTCCTTCTTGACATCTTAACCACTGTCCTGACTTCACAAATCTTATTTTTTATTGCCCATATAAACTTATTATAGAAATCTTGGTAGCAAAATGTTCTGGTTTTATACATAAAATGATCTTAGTCCTAAACTGTTTCCAATTTCATCTCTCAGACTTTGTATTTAAAATTATGTTTAATGATAAATCAGGTTCGAGGTAAATCACCTGATGAAGTTATTGTTTGTTGAATGTCAATGCTTTCATATCACAAATGTTGAAAGTGTCAGTGGAAAACTAATGGATTAGGCTATGATGCAAGGTTCAAACAGCGGCACAAAACAAGTAAGTGAATATTCACTCATCAATAATTTTTGTCACCTGTGATATGCCATGTCAAAGTCAATGTTGAGATCAATATTTATTTTTCATTCCAATATTTACTGAATGAAAATTAAAGGAGAGGTTGTCCTTAGAGCAGACATTCATTGTTATGTTAACTGATAAAGTACAATGACTTCTGTAGATCCGACATGTTTTAGTATCACCAGGTGGACAGTGCAAAAGGCGAATAGAGAATTTGCTCTGAAATTCAGGTGTTATACTGAAAGTAACTAGGAGAATAATGCCTTTATATGACAAATACATCCTGTATTTCCACAAATTCTGTTTAGTCTGCACAGAGCTAAACTCTCCATTATCTTGGATAATATGGTACGGTAGATTAGTCTATTATTAGTTATTTATAATTTATGTTAAGTTTATGATAACCTATGTTTGTCATGTTTATAATGCACTATGCTGCTGCTGCAAAAAGTTAATTTTCATAACATTTATACCCTGTGTGTGTATGCCTGTGACAATAACCTTGAACTTGAACTTGAAAACTAACCACATTATGCATGTTTACAAAGACTGGAAGAGATGTCTGCAAAGACAAAATTAAGAAGAAAAGCTCCTGAAACTTTTCAACCATCTTCTTTAACCTTGGACATTCCTAATTCTGTAAACCCTAGCCTGCAAATATTACACAGGCTTGTGGGTGTACAGCTATGTATGGCAATGAGGGTGGTGGGGTATAGAAAGGCTTATCTCAACTCTCCTGAAAACTGTGGAGCCAAAAGGGCAAATTTCTCATTGTGGTTTTCCCTATCTATAGCGATGACATAGTTTCAACTGCTCACAAACAGCTCTGTTCATACTGCGACAATGCTACCTACTCACATCTACAAAGATTAGTATTTGCATTTGTATTACTAGCAAATTTGTCCAGAATTGGGTCAATCAGGACCTCAGGGCTTCATTCATCTCATTAGCTCATTCATTCTCTTGCAGGCTTTCCAATGGAGATTATTTTATTAACTGTGCAAAGTAAGATAGCATATTTTACAATACTTTGTAAGTTAATTAAGGTTTCTGTACTTTATAAGGAAGTCCTTCCTATTCTTCAGCATAGACTTTTAATTCATTTCCTCAACATTGCCACATTGATTCGTCCATGACCTGAAGTCAGAGGTTATATGTTCAAATACCACTTTGAGGCACAACTGACAGAAAATTAGGGTCACACTTTAGCGCAGCACCAGGAGAGTTCTGCTTTGTTAGGGTCCTGCAATTCACGTGTGATGTTTAAACAAAGACCTCTTCTGTATTCTTGGTATTACATAAATGATCTCATGACAAATTGTTCAACAGGGGCCTTCAAGTTATTCCTAGTTTCTTGGCCAATATTTAATGTCATTGAACACCATTAAAACAGATTGGACTGAACTGATCTGATTGGCAGCTGTCAGTCATTCATGGCTCAGCTTGCTCAGACTTCCACTCATGCTTGGCCAAATGTAGAAGTCCAAGATGAGCTGGAGGCCAGACGCTGGTGCATTTGAATTGCCCCTCTGCCGTTGGACTCACCATTGTGGCTTTCAACAGAGCACTGATGTGCTGATGGGAGGGGCAGGAGGCATTTTGCATTTGCCCCTCAGCTCTGTGTCAGAGAGGGGAGGAGTACAGATGGTGACCATGTGGATAAAGTAACTTGTTCAAGTGATTTTATTTTCACTCAACATTCTTAATCAGTTGTCAGTACTTTAAGATCCTGTAATTAATTTTTTAATTTTTTTTAAGTTATAACTTTTATTTTTCAAAATATTAACATCTGTTTGTAAATCAGATGTCTCTGACTATTAGAGACATTTAAAATAGCTCAAAAGCCTTTGAGAGTGGTGAGCTGGGTCAGGGGGCCTCACAGTAATGTTACCTGAAGCCTCTCAAGTGCAGAGAGTCCAACTATTCAGCATTTCACATCCAGGTCCATTAGGCAATGAATCCAGGCAGTGGGCAGTTGGAAGTGAGCAGCAGGAAGTGGGCCAACATGATCCAGCAAGTTACAACCAATATCTTGTTGCTGGTTTTGGGCACTGGTTGGGTATAGATTGGTTGTCGTACTTTACAACAGGGACGCACTCCAACTTTGTGTTTTACTGATTGTAACAGCATAGTTATTATGCTACTGGGCTAATAACCCAGAGATCTGGAATAAAGATTTTGAGGCATGTGACCAAGTCTCATTACGGTATCTGGATAGTTTCAGTAATGGTGACTATATAACTGCACCGGATCATTGTGTAATCCATGAGATTCACTAATGTTCTTTAGGAGCACTATCTGCCTTACCCTGCTCTGGTATATATGTGAATCCAGATGCATGACTCCCTGATTAACTCTTAATTGTCCTCTGAATTGGCCATGTCAGGTCATTCAAATGGCTCAGGAGATTGCTTTCAGTGCCTACATGTATGAACAGAAATATGTGAACATAATAAATAGAAGCAAAAGTAGACCATTTGGCATTAAAGCCTGCTCCACCATTCAACAAGGCAGTGGCTAATCTTCTACTTCAGCATCACTTTCCTTCTGTGTTCCCAAATTCCATGATTCCTTTAGGATCCAAAGATCTTTCATTGTCAGTTTTGATTGAAAGCAATGACTGAGCTCTCAAAGCACTCCAAGAGGGTTCGAATACAGATGGACACATAATGGGAAAAGGTAAGTGTTCAAGTTATTCTCCCATGTCCTGTCTCTTCTCAATGAGCAGTGTGTTCACCATTACTGACTCCTTAAGGGTATCGAGTTCTGCTTTTGTTAGTAACACCCAATTCTATGCACAAAAGTGGCCTGTCAAAGCACTCAGTGGTATGAAACCAGTTGGATGGTTCATAAAGGTGACTACTTTTTCAGAGTAACTAGGGATGGGCAGTAAATGCAGACTTACTAACCAGACCAATCACTTGGACTTCTTTTTACATGCACAGCTTCTCTGAAAAACAAGCAGCCACAGGGGAAGGGTTTACACTACTGCAAGGTTTGCATCAGTGAATAATTGCTGCTTTCCTGGACGAGGTTGCAGAGGGAAACATAGTGAATGTATTGAGCACCATAATCCTGATCCATTATGCATTTCTAGAAGTTATTGGTGGCCACTCTATCTCATAGGTAGAACAAGCCACATCTATTTTTGGGGGAACCCATCAGATACCATAGAACTGTTGGCTTCCCATACGTGTGGGCAATCATCGACTACACTCAGTTAATAACTGGAACCTTTTTGTTATTGGAAATAGTTTTCACTCACTGAATGTACAACTGCATCATGAGAGGAGGTCATTGGGCAGCACGGTGGTGCGGCTGGTAGAGCAGCTACCTCACAGCTCCAGTGACCCAGGGTGCACATTCTTCCACATGGGTTTCCTCCCACATCTGAAAGACGTGCAGGTTAGTAGGTTAATTGGGCTTGTAAATTGCCCTATGTGTGTAGGTGCGTAGTAAAATTTGTGGTGTGTTGAATGTGGAGAGAATAAAATATGATTAGTGTAGATGGTTCTTGATAGTCAGTCAGGCCCAATGGGCTGAAGGGCCTGTTTCTGTGCTGTATGACTCTATGGCTCCAGTTTCTTGATGGTCAATGTAATTTTTTCAGACATTCCAAGACTCCTTACCCTGAGTCATTTTCTGTGGCCAGCCCTTTCCTGTCGAATGAATCCTGCAGGACATGGGCTATCATCTACTTTTATGGCTCTTCACACCAATTCACTCTCCAACCATAAGAATACATGGCCTGAGGGTGTGGTGGAGGCAGAGACTCTCACAACATTTAAGAGGTACTTAAATGAGAACCTGAAGTGCCACACCATAAAAGGCTGCAGACCTAGTGCTATAAAATGGGATTGGTATAGATAGGTACCTGATGCCTGGCACAGATACGGTGGGTCAAAGGACCTGTTTCCATGTTATATGGCTCAAGAACTTTATGACTGAGCACCGATAAAATGAAAAGCTCATCAGAGTACAAAAGTGTACAGATAGGGTGAATGCACACAGTCTTTTTCCCAGGGTTGAGGAATCAAGATCTAGTGGACATGGGTTTAAAGTGAGAGTGAGGAGATTTAATAGGATCCTGAGGGGCAACTTTTTCACCCAGAGGGTCATCAACATATGGAAAGAGCTGCCAGAGGAAGTGGTTGAGACAGGTACATTAACCACAGTTAGAAGGTGCTTGGACAGGTACATGGATAAGAAAGGTTTAAAGTAAGAGAAATAAAGGACTGCAGATGCTGGAATCTAGATGAAAAGCACAATGATGCTGGAGGAACTCAGCAGACCAGGCAGCATCCGTGGAGAAAAGCAAGCAGTCAATGTTTCAAGTCAGGACCCTTTTTCAGGACTGAAGATAGGAAAAGGGGAAGCCTAATATATAGGAGGGAAAAGCAGTGCAGTGATATCTGAACAAAAGAGAGGAGGCGGGGTGGGCACAGGGTGGTGATAGCAGGCGGTCAACGTTTTGGGTCAGGACCCTTCTTCAGGACTGAAGATAGGAAAAGCAGGCAGTCAATGTTTCGGGTCAGGACCCTTCTCCACGGATGCTCCCTGGCCTACTGAGTTCCTCCAGCATCATCGTGTTTTTCATCAAGGTTTAGAGTAATATGGGCCAATCACAGGCAAATGGGACTGGCTGAGATGGGAATCTTGGTCAGCATGGACCAGTTGGGCTGAAGGGCCTGCTTCCACGCTGTATGATTCTAAGACTCTATGACCAGGATAGTAGTGGGAAATGCTATTGGATTCCTCAGTTTCAGAATCCATTGCCTGCATCAGTCCAAATGCATCCAGCAGCACACGCCAAGCAGATGTGAAGACTTACTGTGTAGTGTACGCTGCACCATATCGCAACTGCAGACAGCAGCCAGCAATAGAAGATGAGCAGCCAGAAGACCTGGACCTGGATAGAGGATCAGCAGGAGCAAGAGAACCAGGAGAAGGCTACCAAGGAGCTGTCACTGCTCCACATCAACAGAGCAAAGGAGAGAGGTATTGTCCACACTGCCTGTAAGGCATTTCCTGACAGAGAAACACATCTAAGAAACCTGCAAAATTACGGTGCAAACCGAGTGACCAGCTGTACACGTCAATCATCACAGACAAAGTATACTCCAAGAATTTCTTTGGAGAGTCCAGACCCTCACATCCTGCTCCGCTGGTCCATCTGCACTGATTATAACACATAATCCAATCATGATCCAACTAACTAAATGACTTACTGCAACACTTCTATATTTCCTGATGAGTCGCACTTTGTTTAAAGACCTCAGACTTCATTTTTCTTTGAAGACTCCGCTCAATAGGCTTAAACAGTGGTCAAGAGCTTGAAACTTTGGATTACTGTTCAACATCAGTGGTGGCCAATGTAGCTGAGAGCAATGGTTATGTAATATATATTTATCAGATTGATGTGCGATGAATAAGGAGATGGACTCAAAGGCTAATATTTCACAGTCATAAAATCCACACTCATTCAAGGAACTGAACTCCCTCATGGAACTCCAAATGATCCTCATTATCTGTGTAGCCATGTACGCATTTCTGACCAACAGTCTACAATCAAGAAGGATAGGCAGCAATACCTCACCATGATTACCTCAAAACTGGTCCCCTGCAAAGCTGCGTCTTCAGCCCCTTTACTCCCTATGCACTCATGACTGTGGGGCGAGATTCCGCTCTAATCCCATTTGCAAGTTTGCAGATGATACCACCTTAGTGGGCCGGATCTCAAACAACGATGAGACAGAGTACAGGAAGGGGCTAGAAAGCCTAATGGTATGGTGTCAAGACAACAACCTCTCCCTCAGTGTCAGCAAAACAAAAGAGCTGGTCATTGACTTCAGGAATCAGGGCAGAGTACACACCCCTGTCTGTATCAATGGTGCTGACATGTAGATGGTTGAGAGCCTCAGGTTCCTAGCTTAAATGTCACCAATAATTTGGCCTGGTCCAGCCATGTTGCCCCTATGGCCAGGAAAGCACATCAGCATCTCTACTTTTCAGAAGTCTAAGGAAATCCGGCATGTCCCCAATGACCCTCACCAATTTTTACAGATGATTCATAGAAAGCATCCTATCCAAATGCATTGCAGGTCGGTATGGCAACTGCTCTGCCCAAGACTGCAAAAAATTGCAGAGGGTTGTGAACACAGCCCAGTCTATCACAAAAATCAGCTTCACCTCCATTGACTCTGTCTAACATAACCAAAGACAACTCCCACCCCAATCATTCCCTCTTCTCCCACTTTCCATTAGGCAGAAAATACAAAAACTTGAGAACACATACCAGCAAGCTCAAGGACAGCTTCCATCCCACTGTTACAAGACTCTTGAATGGACCTCTTATTTGACGAAGAGGAACTCTTGATCTCTCAACCTGCACTGCTCTTTCTCTGCAACTGTAACACGATATTCTGCATTGATTTGTTTTCCTTTGGTACTACCTTGATGTACTTATATACGGAATGATCTGTCTGGATGACATGCAAACAAAGACTTTTCACTGAATCTTGGTACATGTGACAATAATAAACCAATTACCAATTACCAATGTCTATAATCAGAAACAAGACATAGTAGGAATACTGAGACAAGAAAATCAGGACTGAGAATTAGAGCATAACTTAGTTAGAAAAGATAAGGATGAAAAAGGAGGTGGAATAATTATTGGGGATAACGTAATGGCAGCAGAATAAAGAGATGTGGCTGTAATGTTGAATCCATATGGATAGAAGTAAAAGGTAATATAGAGTCAATCATGCCGATTGATAGATGTAATCTTAATAGTGGAAGAGGGACAGAGGAAGAAATATGCAGACAAATTGAGGAAATCACTAAAAAATAGATTAATAATCACGGGGGATTTTAGCTGCCTAGATATTAGTTGGACACAGAAGTAGGCAAAGGGGATAACAGAATCGAGTTCCTACAATGTACACAGACTTTGTTCTACATAAAGTATGCAACTCATGGTCAGCATAGATATCAAAAGGAAAATACTTGCTTGACTAACTTTAATGCATTTTTGAGGAAGTAACAGAGTGACAATAGGTGTAAGGTAGTCTTCAAGTACACTATAATAATCTAATGAATGCAGTGTCAAGGAACGAGAAACAGAATGGATTCATGGCTGGCTTCAGGTCAGAAAGTAGATAATGGTAGCAAATGTTGGCTATTTGTTATGGAACAAAGTGGGCAGTAGTGCTTCACAAGGATCAGTACTGGGACTCTTGCTATTCACAATTTGTATTACAATTTAGACTGTGGAATGCAAATACAATATCTACATTTATAGATTACACTAACTTGGAGGTGGGGGAGTAGAGGTAGGGAATATTTAATATTGAGAAGGACTCCAACAAATTACAAGAGGACTTTAAGCAACTTATGGAGTGGCAAACAATTGACAAATGAAGTTCAACACATATAAATGCAAGGTAATACATTATGGTAGGAAGAATAGGGATTGGAGAGGATGCAGAGATTTACAAGGATAATACCTGAAATATGAGGGTACACATATAAGGAAAGGATGGACCACTTTTCTCTTGAAAGAGTACAGCAACAGTACATTAAAGTCAGAGCTCAGTAATAGTGCATCAATTATTGGTAGAGTACAGTTAGAATGCATCAGCTACAGTCACAATTCAGTCCTACTTCTTCCTAGGCAGTCCCTTGGGATCAAGGATGACTTGGCTCCACTCTTGTTTTGTGAATTCTGAAGTGACTAATGAAGCCACAGTTAGGCCAGAAAGTGCCCGACTTTACTGGGGGATGGATAGATTGTGAACTGCTGCTCTTCTTCCACTGCTTAGAACATAGAGCACTACAGCACAGTACGGGCCCTTTGGCTCACAATGTTGTGCTGACATTTTATCCTGTTCGAAGATCTATCTAACCCTTCCCTCCTACATAGCCTCCTATTTTTCTATCATTCATGTGTCAATCTAAGAGTCTCTTAAATGTCCCTAATGTATCTGCCCCCACCACCTTGCCGGCAGTGCGTTCCACGCACCCACCACTCTCTGTGTAAAAATCTTACCCCTGACATCTTCCTTATACTTTCCTCCAATCACCTTAAAATTATATCCCCTCGTGTTAGCCATTGTTGCCCTGGGAAAATGTCTCTGACTGTCCACTTGACCTATGCCTCTTATCACCTTATGCACCTCTATCAAGTCACCTCTCATCCTCCTTCTCTCCAAAGAGAAAAGCTCTAGCTCGCTCAACCTATCCTCATAAGACATGCTCTCCAATCCAGGCAACGTCCTGGTAAATCTCCTCTGCACCCTCTAATTTTGGGTTGGGTTTTGTTGGGTTTTTGTGTGCTCCCAAGACATGGCCATAGGACCATAAGATATAGGAGCAGAATTAGGCCATTTTGCCCACTGAGTCTGCTCCGCCATTCAATCATGGCTGATTTTTTTTCAACCCCATTTTTCTGTCTTCTCCCTGTAACCCTTAACCCCCTTACCAATCAAGAACCTATCAATCTCTGCCTTAAATACACCCAATGACTTGGCCTCCACAGCACTCTGTGGCAATGAACTCCATAGATTCACCACTCTCTGGCTGAAGAAATTCCTCCTCATCTCAGTTCTAAAGGGACATCCCTTTGTTCTGAGCCTGTCCCCTTGGATCATCGACCCTCCTACTAATGGAAACATCCTCTCCACATCCACCCTATCCAGGCCTTTCAGTATCTGGTAGGTTTCAGTGAGATCCTCCCCTTCTCCTTCTGAACTCCATCGAGTACAAGCCCAAAGCCATCAAACGCTCCTCATACATTAGGGAAACGTTAATGGCCTTAAACCTTAATGACCTCGAGGTTCTTAACACCATCCAAAATTTTCATTTTGCGCAGACATGGGCCAGGGATTTCCAGGAGTGAATGGGGTTGTTGCATTTCTTCAAAGAGGCTTTGAGCACATCCTCCAACTGTTTGCTCTGCCAGCCTTCCAATGACAGAGCTTGAAATAGTCTGTTTCGAGAGTCTGGTAGTGACCATACAAATGGTGTGGCCTGTGCAACATAGCTAACTATTTGCTACTAGGGCCTCAGTGCTGGGGGTCTTGGCCTGGGAGAGGATGCTGATGTCAGTTTTTGTCAGTGATTTTGGAGGGCTATATGGAGGAACCATGAGTAGTATTTTTCCAGTGATGTAGGTACTTCATGTCTCAGAAGCATGTAAGAGGATAGAGATCATGGAAGACCATGAGATTTGTGCCAGGTCTGAGGTCTTGATCGTCAAATACCCATTTCTTCAAAGATTGATCAAAGATTGTACTGGTGCATTGAAAGCAGTGGTGAATTTCATCATTGACGTCCAACTTCACTGAGAGGTGAGTGGTCCAAGGTTTCCAGGGTCTCATTGTGAATGTTTACTGCCGGAGGACAGTGTAGGCCATGGAGGCAGTCTCTGTCGTGTGGATGTTGAGTAAAAGG
The DNA here is from genome assembly GCF_009764475.1 of Pristis pectinata. NCBI lineage: Eukaryota > Metazoa > Chordata > Chondrichthyes > Rhinopristiformes > Pristidae > Pristis > Pristis pectinata. The sequence goes on from NC_067405.1 coordinate 16,589,789, forward strand.
CCTTTTTTTTCATGTGCCTAAGTGTATGAGTTGCAACGACTTGGAGCCCAGCATCTGAGTGTGCACAAACAAAAGCACATTCTGCATTCTTCAGCTTGATTACTGAGGATCAGGTGACTTTGATTCTGGAGTGTAGTTGGCAGAAGTTGAACAGTTTCTCTGTAGTTCTGAAGATTATTTCAGCTCCCATGGAAAGTTTGTTGGAGGGTGTGGTTCAACATTGTGTTGAGAAAGATTGAGAAATATGTTGAGGAAATGACTCAGCCTAGTTTGACACTGACCTTCGGTAAGATTGGTTTGTAGATATTTTGGTTCGGATCATGGACTGCATGCAACAAATGTAAAATGAGGAAGAATTTCTGTGGACAGTCTAACTTCAGGAAGATGTTCTACATTTCCTCCCGAATGATAGAGTTAAAGGCTATAGTGAGGTTGAAGAAGGCCATTTTTCTGGAAGTTTTCACAGGGTTAAGATCATGTCCATCACACCCCTGGATGGACAGCATCCACACTGATTCAGGGATCAGCTCTTCACCACGGTGAGGAGATGGTTTAGAAGGACAGGGCTCTGACTTTCCCTGTGACAGAGAGCAGAGAGTCCTCACCGTAGTTATCACAAACAGACTTGTCCCCTTTCTTGATGATGGTCATGAGTATGGCATCTGAGGTCCTCCTCCTCCCAGTTATGGACAATGAGATTGTGGGTTTGTGACTGACACTCCTCACTGCCAGATTTAGGGATTTCACTGGGGTTGCCATCTACTCCTGAGGTAATTTTTCAATTGGGATACGACTTTCTCAGCTTCCTGTTGGCCAAGTATGATGGCGAGGCTAGCCAGAATCGGCTGCTGTGGGATGGAGGCAAAGGTGTTCACATCAAGGACTGAGGTGGCTAAGGAGGTATTCAAATTACAATAAAGGTACATGAACCACAGTTAGAGTACAATGCTGTAGTGAGGGTATTTACAGTTAGAGCACTGTAAGGATACTTTAAAAGCTTATTGAGGCTTATTTAAAGAGCGGTACTTTATCCTGAAGAGTCATAATGCACTAAGTATGCGGCAAACCACTGGGAATAGAAAGGTATGGTTCTGACCTTCGAAAGGAAACAGAGATTGCTTGAACAGCTGAAAGATTTAACCAAAGTAAAACAAATCTCATACACACATGACTGAGTGTATTAATAAACAGTGGAGTCACACCTTTTATACCTTTTCATGTATTTTAATGAATTGTACCTTATATTTTACATTATCTATTTCTCCCCTCCATGCATCGTATCATCAAGGCTCAATTGAAAAATTGTTATAAGCGTATCTGACAATTTTTATGTAGTCAAAAGGTAGCTTGCACTTGCGTAATCTCTCCACCCAAGAGCAGAATTTGTAGTGGAGCGGTTAGCGTAATGCTATTACAGCGCCAACGACCTGGGTTCAATTCCCACTGCTGTCTTCAAAGAGTTTGTACATTCTTCCCATGTGTCTGTGTGGGTTTCCTCCAGGTGCTCCGGTTTCCTCCCACATTCCAAAGACGTGCAGGTTAGCAGCAGTAACCACACTTCAAAAATATTTCATAGAATGTCAAATGGTTTGAGATGTTCTGAACGATGCCATATAAGTGCATGCCTTTCTCTTATACTATTGTAAAGTCAGCTTACCTTTATTTATACACTTTGCAATTGTGGAACTAAAGATCGCATGATGGGAGCCTCATAAAATGATGCCAGCCACAGCTCTTCTCAACATCTACTTAAATAGTGAAGCAGCTGTTGATTTTGAACAGCTCCCATATGTAGGACTAAAGGTTTTACTTTAAGTAACTTCAAAATGCAATAGAAATTAAGAGACAATGGTCCTTCATTCTCTCCATTTAGACAAAAACTGAAAGGACTTGGAGGAAGGCTACCCACACAGCACAGTGTTCTCTTAAGTGCAGGGCCATACTATTCTGGAAATAAGATAAGATATAAGATATTTATTTATTGGTCACATGTACATCGAAACACGCAGTGAAATGCACTTTTTTGCATTACTACCAATGTGCTGGGGGCAGCCTGCAAGTATCGCCACTCTTCTGGCACCAACATAAACATGCCCACAACTTCCTAACCCGTACATCTTTGGAATGTGGGAGGGAACCAGAGCACCCGGAGGATATCCACGCAGACACAGGGAAAACGTACAAACTCCTTACAGACAGTGGCCGGAAATGTACTCAGGTCGCTGGTGCTGTAATGGCATTACGCTAACTGCTACACCACCGTGCCTGCCCGCATGTAGTACAGTAGTATACCATTTTGAAATGTTAGCTCTGTTTCTGTTTCCACAGATGCTGCCTGATCTGTTTCCGGCATTTCCTGCTTTTACTTCAGATTTTTAGTATCTGCAGTTTTTCTGATTTTCAATTCGTATATTGTATTTTTGTATTTGGTTGTTGAACACACAGCTAAAAGGCTCACAGATTCATTGTGTTACTGTTTTCTCATCCAATCCTCCCCTTGTAACATAGTCAACAATTTGGTCATTTTAACTTACTACATTATTATTCCTGCACTCACAATTATATGTTTTGTCATTCTAATATAATGCAAATTAAACTCCAATGAGGGAGCTATATTCTTTACCTCAACTTCAAAGGTATCTCAAATTGAAGACCCATTCATTCAATAATTTCTGAACAAATCCAACCCACTTTGTATAGCTGATAATTTGAACAGTGATGTTCCCTGTCCCTATACATTCTATTTTCTTTTATTTTACCACCATTCTGTAACACTTATTTCAGTACACAAAAAGTGAAATACCAAGTATGGCCTCCGAAATTCATTCAAGTTTTAAGCCCAGAATCAGATTTAGTGAGGTTTGTTCTGGAGAAAATTAGTGAGAAAAAGATGGTGTTTTACAACTAGGCTATTTCTTATCCAGATAACAAGCCTCTTTTGTGGTTGAGAGAATAATGCGCTTAGCAAGAATAATATTTAAATCTCATCCACAATCAGGATGATGTATATTGTTGACTAATCCTTAAAATAAGGATTAAGTCCTAATTAAAACAGCTTGTGGTTCCAACAAGATAAAGTAATTACAATTTAAAATGAGGATTAATGAAGGCCACAACATACTAATCAGTATTGGGAGTCTGTGGTTCCCTTTACTTATCCTGAGGGATCATAAAAAACAGATTGAAATTCAAGAGACCATTGCCATTTCTTAATTACTTACAGAACTATCCTGAAGTCATGACCTTTAGAGTTCCCGACAACTAAACACTCTTACGGCCCCCTTGCAAAGCTATATTCTTCTTTCATACAAAGCCCCTTATTGTTCATCATATCGTGATGGATTTGTATCACAATATATAGATAAGAAACAAATACCGGGCTCTTGATAGAGCATGATGCAGTCCAGCAGTACCCAAACGTAGCTAAAGGGTGATGCAATGCAATATGAGAAATTGCATCTCCACACTGATTATCATTTTTCTATATCACATTCTACCTAAACAAGAGAAAATGATTTGACTTCAAAATATCCAATTATACACATTTCATTTTATGCAGTTAACTATTTGTAACCATCAGTTTCATTGATCCATAATCCCTCAATGACCTTTCTCTACCCTACCTTCTCCAGCATACAACACTCCTACATCCCTGCATTTCTCTAATTCTTGTTTCTTGCACATCTCTTTCATTCCACCATAAATGACTTCAGCTATTGAGACTCTAAGCTCTGGAATTCCCTTCCTAAACCTTTTTACCTCTCTTTCTTTGAGATGCTCCTTAAAATCTAAATCTTTGGCTAAGCTTTTGGTCGTCTTTCCTAATATCATCTTTCGCAGCTTGCTGTCAAACCTTGTTTAATAATGCCCCTGTGAAGTGTCTTGGGATATTGTATAATGTTAAAATTGTCATTTAAAAGCAAATTGTTGTTGATGAAGATGGCTTAATCACAACATTATATACAACTGAGACATTCGGGTCAGGAAATTCCTGTGGTGAGCCAGGATTGATCTGAGTTGGGATAATGATAAGGTGTCCTTCAAGCCTTAGTAATTTGCAGAAGTTATTGGAGAGGCTGAGTCAAATCCAGAGAGCTATGTGGGGAATTCGAACTTGATGGGAACCCAGGGGTTCAGTGTAGTATCCTTAGACTTTTTGGTGTTGCTGCTTCAGAAGGGAAATTACAGTGGGAGAACCAGCAACAGACATCCTCTATTTAAGACAGCCAATTCTCAACAAATGGCTGTGTAGCTGGTACAATATATGAATGTCATACCCTCTCATATGCTCTGCTCCTAAAGGTACGATTACATGACATAAACTGCAACGGGATTATTCCAATGGGCCCAAACCTGAAAAATTCTGGAAGAACTCAGCAGGTCAGGTCGCATTCATTGAAACGGAAACAAAGGCAACATTTCAGCCCAATGAACCTTCACCAGAACTGGAAAAATGAAAAGGCAGGCTTGTTTTTAGGTGGAGGGGTAGAGTGAACAAAGAGGATGTTTGTGATAGGGTGGAGACCAAAGTTGTTGAGGTAACCTTTACTTTAAATGCCAGCAGTTAGAGACAGAAAAGAAACAAGGGAAAAAATATAAAAAATGAAAAATTCAGTAAAAGCTATGGACAGAAAAGGTAAAATCTGGCTTCCTGAGAATGCTGAATTCAGTAATGAGTCCCAGGGGCTATAATGTGCCCAGATGGATGATGAAGAGCTATAGCTCAAACTTATATTGGGCATTGTTGGAAGTTTGTGGAAGACAGAGAGGTTGAAGTGGGAGTGTGTTGTGTGAAAAAGGTTCTTATGGGATCTTAAAGATGGAGGACTCTGGACACAGGCTTTGGATCTTAAAAATAGTTTAATCACAAAGGCAAACGCAGGAACAGAATGAATGGGAACAAATGTACACTTGCGCACACAGACAGGAGATCGCGAAAGTAAGGGAAATTGCAACGAGGGTGAGATATACACACACACACACACACACACACACACACACTAAACAAGTTACAACTTATCAAAGGATAAGCACGTCAATACCTGAACACCTTGACCTAGACAAGCATTGGCTCTAACACTCCCTGGAATCTGACTAAGACGGTCTCAAACCTCATGGTGGTGCACCCTCTTACCAGTGGTCTCTGCAGCATTGTCTCACTATTCCTGGGGCAGTCAAAAGAGGAAGAGCCAGGAACGTGCAGCACTCTTTATAGTGCTGGAAGGCTGGGTGAAACCCACCAGGTAATTTAGAGGGGTCAATGGTTTGGGGGTCAAGGACAAAGGTGTTTACCAAGGCCAATAGTCAGGCAGGTTCAGGAACAAAGGTGCTCTTCAAGGCCAATCCCTATGCCCACTCCTGATGGGTGGGGTGGAGCCAAACCTTGTTTGAGAGTGGTGTCACTTCCGATCCAATAAGCAATGCTGTCATCTGACCAGAGGAGTCAGTGTTGTTACTGTCACGTGACAACCATGTGCTCTCATACTACAGAGTGCGACTGACAATTGACAGCCCATTGGAAGCTAGGAGTCACCCTTGTGGATTGTCTCTATTGCCAGTATTTTAAGTAATGGTTACCTTGATAACTTTTGTCGCCGCCTTCTCATAGACATCTCTCTGTTCCCAAGTTCAAGTTTATTGTTGTCACAGTCATACAAACACAGTATAAATGCCATGAAAACTAGCTTTACGCAGCAGCACCACAGTACAAGACGAGCAGAAACATAAATTAATATAAATTATACATAACTTACATGTGTGCAAGGTAGACATCAAAATAAATAACTGGTGCAAAACTCAGCGAAAGAAAACAAAATATAGTCCAAGTTAGTGTTAAATTTTCCAGGTCAGTTCAAGAACCTGATGGCAGTGGGGAAGAAGCTGTTGTTCAACCTTGAGGTGTGAGTCTTCAGGCTCCTGTACCTCCTACTTTCTGCAACTTAAAACTTGCCTGTTGTCTCACTTTTCCAACACTGATGAAAGGTCATTGACCTGAAACATTAACTCTTTCTCTGGATGCTACCTGGTTTGCTGAGTATCTCCTGTATTTATATTTCAGATCTCCATCATCTGCAGCTGTTTTGCTCTAATCCAATGAGCGCTGCCAGACAGGAATATTATACTTCGTTTCTCCCTCCCTGAGTTCTCCAAAACTCCACCTTCACCCTATCAACCAGACCCTTACCTGAGGTTAAAGGCTGGCAAGGCAGGTGGTTGGAGATTCAATCCCCTGGCATAGACAAGGTCATCAAGTAGGATCGATCCTGGGACCCTTGTGTTAGCCATTGTTGCCCTGGAAAAAGTCTCTGATTGTCCACTCGATCTATGCCTCTTATCGTCTTGTGCACCTCTATCAAGTCACCTCTCATCCTCCTTCTCTCCAAAGAGAAAAACCCTAGCTCACTCAACCTATCCTCGTAATTCAATGATAAAGATGAATTAATGCTTTCATAATGATGGGGGCACAGTTGAAAAAGTTCATGGCAGGTGGGGTGAGGAATAAGGGGGAAAGGAAAAGGATAGGGAATGGTGAGGATGCACAACCCATTTAGTGAAACATTGATGAGGCCCCACATTGAACATATAACCATTTCAGTTGAGGCAAGCAGAGTTTAAGTGCAAATCAGATACCACCCCAAGTTCTGTCTGCCCAATCCTCAGTGCTCACTGACCTATTAAAGAATGCCTCAAGTTCAAAATGCTCATCCTAATTTTTAAGTTAGATAGTGGTCTTATTCCTCTCTATCTCTTCATCTCTAGAACATCTCCCCCATCTCCCCCTCCCCCCCCCCCCGATGCCTGCAGGGAGGGTGACACAGTGGCACAGCAGTTAATTCAGCTGCCTCATAATCCCAGTGGCCAGAATTCAATCCTGTCCTCCGCTGTTGTCTGTATGGAGTTTATACACTCTCCCTGTGACAGCTTGTGTTTCTCTCAGGTGCTCCAGTTTCCTCTCACGTACTAAAGACATGCTGGTAGAGGAATATAGAGTAGCAAGGAGGGAACTTAAGAAGGGGCTGAGGAGAGCCAGAAGGGGACATGAAAAGGCTTTGGCAAGTAGGGTTAAGGAGAATCCTAATGCTTTTTACTCGTATGTGAAGAGCAAAAGGATGGCTAGAGTAAAGGTAGGTCTGATTAAAGACAAAGATGGGAAGCTGTGCCTGAAAGCTGTGGAAGTGGGTGAGTTCTCAATGAATACTTCTCTTCAGTATTCACCAAGGAGAGGGGCCTTGATGACGCTGAGGACAGTGTTGGTAAGGGTAATGTTCTAGAGTATGTAGATATCAAGAGAGAGGATGTGTTGGAGTTGTTAGAAAATATTAGGACGGATAAGTCCCCGGGGCCTGACGGAATATTCCCCAGGCTGCTTTGTGAGGCGAGGGAGGAGATTGCTGAACCGTTGGCTAGGATCTTTGAGTCCTCGTTGTCCATGGGGATGGTACCGGAGGATTGGAGGGTGGCGAATGTTGTCCCCTTATTCAAAAAGGGTAGTAGGGATAGTCCAGGGAATTACAGACCAGTGAGCCTTACATCTGTGGTGGGTAAACTGCTAGAAAGGATTCTAAGAGATAGGATCTATGATCATTTAGCGAATCATGGACTGATTAGGGACAGCCAGCATCGATTTGTGAAGGAAGATCTTGCCTCACTAGCCTGATAGGGTTCTTTGAGGAGGTGACCAGGAAGATTGATGAGGGTAATGCAGTAGATGTGGTCTACATGGATTTTAGTAAGGCGCTTGACAAGGTTCCGCATGGTAGGCTTCCTCAGAAGGTCAGAGGCCAAGGAATCCAGGGAGGCTTGACCGTGTGAATTCAGAATTGGCTTGCCTGTAGAAAGCAGAGGGTTGCGGTGGAGGGACTGCATTTGGATTGGAGGGCTGTGACTAGTGGTGTCCCACAGGGATCGGTTCTGGGACTTTTACTTTTTGTGATATTTATTAATGACTTAGATGAGGGGGTGGAAGGCTGGGTTAGCAAGTTTGCAGATGACATAAAGATCGGTGCTGTTGTGGATAGTGTGGAGGGCTGTCGAAGCTTACAGAGGGATATTGATAGGATGCAGAGCTGGGCTGACAAGTGGCAGATGGAGTTCAATCCAGAGAAGTGTGAAGTGGTACACTTTGGAAGGACAAACTCCAAGGTGGAATACAAGGTAAATGGCAGGATTCTGGGCCGTGTAAAGGAGCAGAGGGATCTGGGGGTTCATATCCACAGATCACTGTAAATTGCCACACAGGTGGATAGGGTAGTTAAGAAAGCTTATGGGATGTTAGCTTTCATAAATCAGGGGATTGAGTTTAAGAGCCGCAAAGTAATGACGCAGCTTTACAAAACTCTGGTTAGACCACACTTAGAGTACTGTGTCCAGTTCTGGTTGCCTCATTATAGGAAGGATGTGGAGGCATTGGAGAGGGTGCAGAGGAGATTTACCAGGATGCTGCCTGGATTAGAGAGTATGGATTATGAGGAGAGACTAAAGGAGCTAGGGCTTTACTCTTTGGAGAGAAGAAGGATGAGGGGAGACATGATAGAGGTATACAAAATATTAAGAGGAATAGATAGAGTAGACAGCCAGCACCTCTTTCCCAGGGCACCAATGCTCAATACAAGAGGGCATGGCTTTAAGGTAATTGGGGGGGGAAGTTCAAGGGAGAAGTCAGAGGGAGGTTTCTCACCCAGAGAGTGGTTGGTGCATGGAATGCACTGCCTGGGGTGGTGGTGGAGGCTGATACATTGGTCAAGTTCAAGAGATTGTTAGATAAGCATATGGAGGAATTTAAGATAGAGGGATATGTGGGAGGAAGGGATTAGATAGTCTTAGGAGTGGTTTGAAGGTCTGCACAACATGGTGGGCCGAAGGGCCTGTATTGTGCTGTATTGTTCTATGGTTCTATGGTAGGTTAATTGTCCACTGTAAATTGACTCAAGGACAGCTTCTGTCCTTCTGTTATCAGACCCTTGAATAGACATCTCATACACTGAAGATGAACTCTTGATCTCCCAGTCTACCTTGTCATTGCCCTTGCACTGTCTCTTTAGCTGCAACTCTATATTCAGCATTCTGTTTTCTATTTACTACCTCGATATACTTATGTGTGGCATGATCTGCCTGGATGGCACACAAACAAAAGCTTTTCACTGTATCTTGGTACATGTGACAATAATAAACCAATACCCGTACCAATCCAATACCAATAAGTTGCAAAATAATCAGAGGAGGCTATATGGGAACGTAAGACAGGATGAGGGGCAGGGAAATGATGGGCAAGGGGAATGATGGGATTGCTCTGCTGTGAGCCTACATGAACCTAATAGACCAAAGGGCCTACTTCATTGTTGTAATAAACAAGTACGCTCCTCTGATTAGAGCATCACACTGTTTAATTTCTCCTCCAATGGTCGCCATGGATTCAACTGCTAAGGATGAAGCTCTGCAATCCCCAGCCTGAACCTCCTCCTGTCTCTACTACTGAGACAACAGTTCATTGGCTTAAATAGAAACTAGGGACAAAATATGACTCTATAAGACTTGGTTAGTGGATCAGATCACAAACAAGTTGTAAAAATGGCACACAGCTACCCTGACTACTTGCCACTAAAAAGTTTCGATCTGGCATTTGTTGCGGATATGCTTTAGTGAGTGTCAAAAACTCTTATGGATCTCAAGGGCAGTAGAGTTTGGCATAAGTAACCAGAACTAATTCTGTTTCCCATTCAATGATAATGATCTGACCTATAATAATATGATTTTTTTTAATACACATCACTGGTTAGACTGATTGCTGCTCTGATTTAGTTGGAATTCAAATCTACTGAGACACACGGGTACCTTTCAGTTTCATTTTCAGCTATTTCAGTCACTCGAAAGGAGAACATTTCTTGTCCTATATACAATATCTTACACTTGTCTGCATTAAGTTACAACTGCCTTGCCCTTTCCCATTCTGGACTCAATTTTAATTGGATGGGCAGTGGGTCACAAGTAGTTTTTACATCAGGTTCAGTTTACCTTTTCATTGAGTTCAATAGCACTAGTCCCCACACTTTGCCCAGAGGCATTGCACTCAGAGGGGAGGTCAAGATTAACAAATCGAATCACTTCTAAGGGCCACATGCGAAATGTTTTATTTTAACCCACATACCAAAATTGACATTTCTAGTCACGTACATGAAGATACAAATTCTAAAGGTTATTAAAAGCCTAATAAATGGTCTTATAGCTCCCAAACAAAGGCAGGAAAATAATGCAATGAACAGTGAGTGGTCTTTTTATCTGTGCAACAGCATAATTTGCTTGAAATAATTTTTAAAGTCTTGCCCACCCATAAGGCTCAACAACAATATGGCATTTAATCCTACCAGTGTCAGATTGAGGATTTTAAATTATTCATTGTTTTACAAATTAAGCATTCCTTTGCAAAGTATACTTATCAGGTTGGCATTACTTATTTTCAGTCCCTTACAATGCCCTCCAATTTTTTCCCTCACCCCCTTCCACATTAATTGTATTTTAGTTATCTGTATCTATGTTTATTCTTTACTAAATAATTACAGTGATCTTCAACTGAGATAGAATTAATTTTCCTTTATGGAAATTTGTTCCATATATTTTGTGACCACAGTTGAAAGAATAAATACAACTCTTCTCCAGGACTGTAGAACCTCAGAAGAAGAAAATAACTCTCCCTTCTTATTATCAGAACCTATACATTATATATATATATATATATATATATATATGTATATATATGTGTGTGTGTGTGTGTGTGTGTGTGTGTGTGTGTGTATTTATATTTATATATTTATATATATATGAATGACCACAAATAGACCGCCATCCTCTCTGTTTCCAAATCAAGTCACTGAAAAAAATCAGGAATTGTGGAATTTCTGTTTATTTGATATGTTGGAGACATTGTCTCCCTCTAAGCTTTCGATCTTTGAACCTACAGGAATACTTACAAAAGCAAAATACTATGGCTGCTGGAAATCTGAAGCAAAAACAGAAAGCACTCTGTGGAGGCAAAAACCGCATCATGTTTCAAATTGGTTGCCTTTGATTAAAGGTTATCAGTCTGAAATGTTGACTGTTTCTCTCTTCTTAGGTCTTGCTGGATATTACCAGCATTTGGCATTTCTTATTATAAGCTTTTGGAACATAATGCATTGAGTTGACAGAGGAGTTAGAGACTACCAAATATGCATATGTCCATTACTGGATTCAACTAACTAAAACAATACACCTTACCTCTGTAGAGTAAGAGTAAACTTCCCAATGGTAGATCATTAGGGTAACCTATCTTCCTGGCCTTTACTGCCTTATCAGAGGCTCCAAGAAACATTTAATAGACTGGATGTGATCCCTGGGCTGTATGTTATACATATCTGACTTAGTGCTTTCATGCTCGATACACATTTTACAACCCACCTTACTTCCACTTGAAACTATTACTGTTTTCTACCTTCTAGTCAATATCAAGCCTATTCCAAGATTTAATCCAGCTCCTGCATTGAATTTAACTAACAATCTTGCATGTTGTAGTGATGGAAGTTGAGGGACAACAAATCATCGTACCCTGCACTGGCCACTTCATAAAATTGTGGAGATTAGTCAGACAGAATATGCCTGAAAATGTACATGGAAGAAGGACAAAAAAATCAAACTTCTTTTTGTAAAATAAAAGTATCTCCCAGTACAGAACAAAACATCAAATTAAATTTCATTTAAATCCAGAGATAAATTAAAGGTTCAATTTCCATAGCAAACCTTAAAATCTAAAAGGTAAACCGCAGAGGATAAATTAGGTTGTAACATATCAAACACTATATTTATACTGTAAACATAGCAGGATGGAAAATTAACTTTAAAACGATTAGAAAATGAAAATATTTAAAGTAAGATCTCACCTGGGTGAGTTTGTGGCCATCAAGCTTTATTTTCTTAAATGCACTGATATAAAATTTCATCAGTAGAGAATCTGACAACACCACCTTTGATTCTACTGTTCAGATCAGTGATCTAATTGGCTTTTTTATATCTTCGTTTGCTGGTTATTGAAAGCTGTCAAGTCCTGATCATAAATCTGATAACATCTTTCATCAGATGGGCTCTTAGAAAATGGTAGGGCACTTCATGACACTCAGAGCCTCTTCAAAACTTTCAGATCTTCTTCTCACACCTGAAGCAGAATAAACTTGCACACCGACAAGATACCTGACCTCCGGTAATATGTGTAGAAGCCAGTCTGTTAGGCTTGTTATCTGTGTTTGTCTTGAAACCCAGTACTTTGTCAAATCCCCTGTCTGTGAGTACTTGACCTGAAATATCCTTTGTATGTTGACCAGCCTTGAATGCTCTGAAGCATGGGTCTAAGCAAACTCTGCATCACAAGATTAGGATAATGTAAATTCAGTTGAATCATAATGTACAAAGAACATTAACAATTATACTTGAACATATGACTGATGCCTTCAAAAGAGATAATATTGTACATAAAATATGTTAATTTACATAAATAGTATATTCTGAAATCAAATGGAAGTAGGAACTAGATAGTGAATTATCAGTAAGATTTTTTATAGCAATATGCCTGAACTGCTATTACTGTTTGGTTTGAAAACAGAAACTGTGTGGATAACTTTTTATTGTTCCTTCACAGGTGCATGCCCATTATAAAGTAAGACCTACATAATGTCCAGGCTTGGGTTGGGATATTGCATATAATATTTTTACCATATAATTGTCAGGCTGTGACCAGCTTCAATGAGAGAGGATAACTTTTTCCACTTGACATTCAATGCTAAATCCACCACTACCAACATCCTGAGTCACTCTGTAACGAGAGTAGCTCAGAAGATGGGTATTCTGTGACAGGTAGCTCCACCCTCCCCCCCTCCACCTCCCCCCTTCCACCCCTGCTTTCCCCCCCCCCCCCCCCCCCCCCCCCCCCCCCCACTATTCTCCAAAGCTTTTGTACAATCTACATGGCATAAGAAAGAGTGGGTTGGAATATTCCTCATTTCACTAGATGGCTCCAACTCCAAAAAACATTCAAGAAACTTAATGCAATCAGGATAAATGAATTCACTGACTAAAGCATCCTCTTCTTCCAATTTTCAATAATTTCCAATTATTTCTAGAAATATGATGCTTTTTAAAAGATATAATGCAAAAACGTTCATGTTGTCTCCAAAACCCAAAAAGTTCAGGGAACTGGGGCATTGGAAAACTATTGTCTTTCTTCCCCTCTAAGTTAACTTGAATAAATATTACCATTCTTACAATGGCTTAAACTGCCTACCTAATTGTACTTGTCTTGCAAGCTGTAGCAGAACCTGGAAAAGGACCACCATCGTCTTGCTGTGTCCATCTGGGGACTGGAAGTAACCACCTGCTTTGTCCACTGCACAGGTTACACTAGAAGGATGACAACAATATTTAAGAAATGCTCCCCTCTTTGCTGTTTCATGTCTCCACAACAATTTATTTTTTTAATTTATCACAGTAAATTCCACAACTGGAACAGAACCATTTTCGCAACCTGTGATGTTGCCTATCATTTATGCATAGTGCATTCAACATGCTTGTACCAATAGTTTCCCTTTCTATCCACAGGAACACTGCTTGTGGGTTGTCAGTGTACAATGTCGTGTTCAGCGGGTATTTGCATGAGACCCAGATATATCTCATTTAGAATGATCCTAAGAAATCAAGGTAATACTATCCATCTTAATTGTTCCTCTGTTCAGAGGAAATTGAAATGGCTTTGTCATTAACTATCGTTTTGCCTCATGGCTCAAGCATTGATATTTAAAAGATAATAGATTCTTCAAACTGAAATCCAACTTCAACTCAAAGACAGTGAGAAGCATAATTGCAGGGATAAGGAAATTTAAACAATTCAACTGGGCCTGAGAGGGTGAGTTCCAGTTATACCTCACAGTATTGCAATAACTAACTACTACATTTCCTTTCTTTCATTGCTCATTAATCAATTAACTCCAAAAGTTTAAAACTTTACTATTTCTTCATTATGATCTGTTTCCATGTCAAAATCCAACAATAGTGGACATTTAAAATAGCCAAGTATGGGCCAAACATGGGCAGATGCAACTAGCAGATGCAACTGACCAACACAGATGACATGGATGAACATAGAACATAGAATATAGAACGTTACAGCTCAGTACAGGCTCTTCGGCCCATGATGTTGTGCCGACATTTTATCCTACTCAAAGATCTATCTAACCCTTCCCTCCCACATAGCCCTCCATTTTTCTATCATTCATGTGTCTATCTAAGAGTTTCTTAAATGTCCCTAATATATCTGCCCCCACAACCTCTGCAGGCAGTGTTCCATGCACCCACCACTCTCTGTGCAAAAAACTACCTCTGACATCCCCCCTATACCTTCCTCTCACCAAATTCTACCGGTGCACCATAGAAAGCATCCTATCTGGATGCATCACGGCTTCGTATGGCAACTGCTCTGCCCAAGACCACACGAAACTGCAGAGAGTTGTGGACACAGTCCAGCGCATCACAGACACCAGCCTCCCTTCCTTGGACTCTGTCTTTACCTCTTGTTGTCTTGGTGAAGCAACCAGCATAATCAAAGACACCACCCACCTGCAACATTCTCTCTTCTATCCTCTTCCATTGGGTAGAAGATACAGCAGCCTGAGGGCACGTACCACCAGGCTTAAGGACAGCTTCTACCCTACTGTGATAAGACTATTGAACGGTTCCCTTATACAATGAGATGGACTATGACTTCACGATCTACCTTGTTGTAACCTTGCACCTTATTGCACTGCATTTCTCTGTTGCTGTGACACTTTACTCTGTACTTTGTTTTTACCTGTACTACCTCAATGCACTCTGTACTAACTCAATGTAACTGCACTGTGTAATGAATTGACCTGTATAATCGGTATGCAAGACAAATTTTTCACTGTACCTCGGTACAAGTGACAATAATAAAACAATACCAATACCAATACCTCCAATCACTTTGAAATTATACCCCCTCATATGAGCCATTTTCGCCTTGGGAAAAAGTCTCTGACTGTCCACTTGATCTATGTCTCTTATCATCTTGTACACCTCTATCAAGTCTCCTCTCATCCTCCTTCTCACCAAAGAGAAAAGCCCTAGCTCACTCAGCCTATCCTCATAAGATATGCTCTCCAATCCAGCAGCATTCTGGTAAATCTCCTCTGCACACTCTCTAAAGCTTCTACATCCTTCCTATAACACAGTTCTCAGTTGGGCCAAAGGGCTCGTTTCGATGCTGTATGACTCTATGATATTGTGACTATTACTCTAAGTAAGGTTACCTGGAATTATAATGAGATATAAATCCCATCGTTGATTAGCATGGATTATTTTAAGGGTGTATAAACTAGACCTTGCCCATGTTTATTTTTCCCTTAAAAATTCCTCTTTGCCACCTATGCGTGCAATAGCTTACATTCACACAATGATGTAGACTTACGTAGCACCTTTAACATGGTAAAACATCTTTATCAATATGCAGGACTAAACTTGACACCCTCATAAGATCTCAGCTTATCAAAGACATGGTTTCTGCAGTGTATGGGGTGTAACAGAGGAGAGAAAAAGGTAGCAAATTTTAAGGAGGAAATTCTAGAGCTTATGGAGCAATTGTCAATAGCAGGATGAAGGAATTAGAGGTTCGCTGAATTTCAAGATTACTAAACTCTCAGAAAATTGTATGCCTGAAGGAGGTTACAGAGAGATGGAGGAGTGAGGACAGAAGGGAATTGAACAATGGTATGACAATTTTAAATTAAGGCATTGTTACACACAGTTACAGAGTTTGTCATTTATTGTTGGAAAAGGAGAGCCTTCAGTACTGGGCGAAGCAGGATGTCAGATTTTTAGTTGGGCATCCATCAGAGTTTACATGATTTAATCCAGCTGATGCACTTCAGGGAAGCATCTTGGAATCTGCAAACAAAAGGAGTGTGCAAATAATTGTAAAGACAAAGAAAAGAACTTGAGTTTATGTGTTACTCTTGAAAATTTCAGCAGGGCTCAGAGAACAGCCAATAAATTATCTAGGATGTTTTTTGCTGGAAATCATAACACTCAATATACATGTTGTTGTTCTTCTTCTCCTCCTCTCCAATCCAACCAATCCCCATGGACTGTGCAGCCTACTGCTTCAGTGCTGTCAAATCTTGTGAAGGGCATTGTAAAGCTGCAAGGTATCCCAGGAGATGATCCATGGCTTGCTTCTCCCTGTGTGTGCGCGTGCGTACACACACACACACACACACACACACACACACACACACACACACACACACACACACACACACACACACACACACACACATACACGCACGCACGCACACACTCACCAGTCTGTTGCATCAAGTTGCATCCTCAAGCTCCCATTCCCAATCTCTCCAGGCTCCACCATGTTTGCCAGTTTTAATTGGAGCCGGAGCCTATTCCTCACTGTGGGTCTGTTCAACAGGTTTGTTGTGTATTATCTCCCATCCTTTTGCCAGAGATTATTTCCAGCTGATTTTGATGTTGTTCTCCATGGTACAATAGAGAGAAAAAAATGGCTGTTTCTCAATGGCAGGTCTGCTATCCATATGGTGCTCATATAACTCTTGTAAATCCTCATCTTTGTCACCATCTACTTTCCTCCTGAGGTTAGGGGGAGCTGTACCAGATTGCTTATGGTTGGGAACTGAGGCGGCTTTTAGACAACTTGATATGATTCTGCATGTATCCTTTAGAGTAGTGTCAACATGTTTTTCTTAATCAGGGGAAAGAGGGAACAAAGCATTAGTAATAAACTGGATGGATGTAGTCGCAACTTGGAAGTTGTGAGCATTTACAGAATGACATTACATATGTTGACCTGGGCTTTGGTATACTGTATGTGCTTTTTATATCTGAATATATGGTCCAGTGCTATCCCTATGTTTACTGGCTGCCTCCAACGTTGAGGCCTCTGGTCTCTCCTGGTTAAATTCGTTTATTGTACCACATATCAGTTTCTCAGCTGGAATCACAGACTTTTTACTAGGGTTTAACCTAAGGTGATTTTAAAGATAGAAATCTAATGTAACATTCATTGCTGTTTCCAGGATCCTTTCAGTATCCTCAAAGATCTTCTGCTGTGTAAAGCTTCTGCTGCTGATGTACTGTATTCATATAGTGATGTGCTACAAACATCAGTAAGATGATTAGTTGGTCAATTTATAATGTTAGGGTTGGCAGAGAGATAAATATTGATCAGTTCACTGGGAAAAAGTTTAATTCACCCTATCGAGCAGATGGAGCATTGGTTTCAAGTTTCATACAAGTGATGGCACACTGACAGCCTAAAATATACATGAATATGAATAAATCTTGAAGACACACCCACTGGCAGAATTAAATGCCAGCACAACACCATTGACACACCAACGCAACCTTTGCCTACACAAGAAAGCCTCAAAGCCTCAAACCTTTCCCTCAATGACAGCAAAACAAAAGAGCTGGTCATTGACTTCAGGAAAGGGGTTGGCCTACATCAATGGTGCTGAGATTGAGAAGGTTGAGGGCTTCAAGTTCCAAGGAGTGAACATCACCATTAGCCTGTCCTGGTCCAACCACATAGACACCACGACCAAGAAAGCTCACTAGCGCCTCTACTTCCTGAGGAAGCAAAAGAAATTTGGCATGTCCCCTTTGACTCTCATTAGTTTTCATTGATGTGCCATAGAAAGCATCCTAACTGGATGCATCACGGCTTGATATAGCAACTGCTCTACCCATGACCACAAGAAAATGCAGAGAGTTGTGGACACAGCCCAGCGCATCACAGAAACCAGCCTCCTCTCCATGGACTCTGTCTATACTTCTCACTGCCTTGGCAAAGCAGCCAGCATAATCAAAGACCCCATGCACCCTAGACATTCTCTCTTCTCCCCCCCCTCCCATTGAGAAGATACAAAAGCCTGAAAGCACGTACCGCCAGGCTCAAGGACAGCTTCTATCCCACTGTTATAAGACTATTGAACGGTTCCCTAGCACAATAAGATGGACTCTTAACCTCATAATTTACCTTGTTATTACCTTGCACCTTATTGTCTGCCCACACTGCACTTTCTTGGTAACTGTAACACTTTGTTCTGCACTCTGTTATTGTTTTACCTTGTACTACCTCAATGCACAGTTGTAATGAATTGATCTGTATGAACGGTATGCAAGACGAGTATTTCACTGTACCTCAGTATATGTGGCAATAATAAACCAATTTACAAATTTACCAAAGCAATGAGATTAGCACAAAACAATTTGGGAAAGTCAATAGAAGTAGTGAATATGGTGCAGAAAATTCGTGCTAGAACATGTGTAAAATGGAAATCCTGATTAATGCTTTTCAACTTGATTATTATCTCTCTTCTCAGATGTTGCCTAACTTGTTGAGTAAGTCCAGCATTTTTGTTTGCATCATTTTGCATACTAACTTGTGTTTCTGGTTAAGTCTTTACAATTCCCTCTTAATTTTTTTTAAATCAGTGTGTCAAATAAAATATGCACTTCTAGCTGTTGTTTTATCAGACAATTAAGTAGATTAACTTGCCCGTCTACCAGTGTGCACCTGAGAAAGAAAGCCGGAAGGTGAGCAGCAGAGGAAGGCTAATTTAAGGGAAGGAGATCCTAGAAAGTGTGCACTATCATTTAAGACAACAGTGGAGCTCCATATGAAAAATACCGGATTTCAACAAGAACTATTTAGCAACAATGAACACTATTTGCAGAAATGTTTAGTGAACAAAAAAACTCCTCAGGTTCTTTATTCTAATTGTTATGACTCAGACTGTTACTGCAATAATTTTTTTGTGGCTGGCTTAATTCAATTACTCTAGCCAATGAAAGTATTTTTATAAACATATTTGACGGAATAATTTGCCTAATTGATGTAGCGGGACACCAGAGCGTAAAGAATGATGAAAATGTAAAAAGAGCATTTAAGAATTGGCCAGATCCAAAATGGGAAATTATTGAAGTAAATATTAGTTCAAATTTAGGCACAAACTTGGGGTCAAAAAGACTAGTTCCAGGTTCTCTGATCTCTGCCTTTCAGCCTTACTGCACTTTATCATGATTCCATAACCAGAGGTAGGTCCATAACTTGATAGGCCTATACTCAAAACATCACTGTAACCAAGACGTCAGCAAACTTGAATTTTAAGTGGAAACTAAATAAACAGACTTGCTTGCATTGCATTTCTATCCTGTATGCCATTTAAACTCAAAGCAGTCTGGTGTGTATAGAAAGGGTTAACAAGGAAATATGTTGCACAGCCCTATGCTAACACTGATTTATTATTCTATTACTGTTAGGGCTCAGGCTTGCCACAAATTTATCACTATTTACTTGCTGCCTATTGAAAATGGAAAATCTTTGGCAAGCCAGTGTTTCTTAAAGAAACAATGAGAGAGGGAGAGAGAGAGAAAGAGAGAGAGAGGAGAGAGAGAGAGATAGAGAGAGAGAGAGAGGAGGAAGAGAAACAAGAAGAGGAAGAACAATTTCTGTTTGCATAACCCCTTTATTACCCTCAGGATGTCCCAAAGCTCTTTAAAGCTCTAGAGGTCACTTTGTGATGTAGCCAGTGCTGCATTGCTGGAAACACATTGTCCACTTTATGCACAGCAAGGTCTCAGAAGGAGCAACATCACAGATTTGTTAGTGATCAAACCGATCTCTGAGGGATCCTTTATCTCATTACCTGCTGTGGTGAATTATGAAACATTTGCATGTCTCACTTTCTGCTGGCTCAACTGCGACAGGAAGCATGAGAGTTTGAAGCAATAAGTTTTCAACGAAGCCTGACCAGTGTATGGACTTGGTGCTGTCTTTCAACTATGCCATCTGTCAGTAGTTTCTCATTTTATATTTTCTTGAACGTTCCGAACTGATACTATAAACGAATCCGATTCCTGTGGTTAATTGGGAAACAACTACTCAGTGATGAGAGAGCCAACAGAATCTGCCCTACATGAGAGCCCATTTTTTGGATAGGATCCACAAGCCTCTGGACTTTTTATTGCTCGACTGCCTTAGGAAACATCTGTTATTTCATTTATTTAGAAGCTTTCTTAACTGGTATGAATTAATTTTAAAACAAAAACTCTTGCATTCCAGCAATCACATGACACAAGTAACAATAACACTTGCAAAAGAAAGAGAATGTCCTATTTTGTGGGATCTGAAATACACTGCCCAACAAGTTGAGAAAAGCAGAATAAATGGGAACTGCCGAAAAGGAAATGGATTAAATCGCCTCAGCTTTGGGGGAGAAAAGAAAGAAGAAAAATAATTAGAAAGCTTTGGCAAAGAAGTAATACAGACTGCTGGGGAGAATGGCCACCTTCTGTGCTGTAAGAGCCCATCAACCTAAACTTCTGTTTTCAAAATAGTCAATTGTATTCATGGTATGTTTGCAAAAAGAAATGTTATGCTGAATTCAAATGGTCTAGTTATAAGAGGAGAAGGTAAAAATAAAAGTGTTAGGCTCGTAAGTTCATGTTTTTCTCTATCCACTTCAAACTTTTCATCATATTTACACTGTCTTTCTGTGATAATGTTGCAGCATAAATGTTGGTGAAATATTTAGGCCCAAGAGCAACAAGGTGCTGTTTTGACTTGTTGGAATGTTTCCATCTTAGTGCTGACTCAAGGTTATTAATCACAACTAGACTTTCATCTACAAACTTGGAAATACAAGGGAAGGAGGATCAAATTCAACTCTATGTATTGCTGCTGCTGTGAACAAACTGTAGGTCCAGATTTTGAAACTTATTGCACAATTTACATAAGATCTGATGCTGTTCTTCTTTTTCCTCCACTTCCCTTCTCGTTGACACCATCAGAGGAACTCGGTGGAAGGGAAAACCTGCATTTATTTAACGCCATTCATGGCCTCAGTACATGCAAATGTGCTTGAAGATCAAAAACTTTGGACATCTGAAATAAAAACAGAAAATGCTGGAAACACTCAGCAGGTCAGGTAGAATTTGTGGAAAGAAAAACAGATTTGATTTGGATTAAAGATGCTTCGTCAAACTGAGGATAAGGAGCCACCTCTCCAAGCACGGTAGTGTAGCGGTTAGCATAATGCTGTTACAGCGCCAGCGACCTGGGTTCAGTTCTGGTCACTGTCTGTAAAAGAGTTTGTATGTTCTCCCTGTGTCTGCGTGGGTTTCCTCCGGGTGCTCCGGTTTCCTCCCACATTCCAAAGACGTACAGGTTAGGAAGTGGTGGGTATGCTATGTTGGCGCCGGAAGCGTGGCGACACTTGCGGGCTGTACCCAGAACATTCATTTCACTGTGTGTTTCGATGTGCATGTGACTAAAGATATCTTAAGATATCTGAAATGTAAAATTAACTTCTTTTCTCTCATCTTTAGTTCTGGTGAAGGGTTTTTGACCTGAAACTTGGATTTTGTTTCACCTCTCACAGACGCTGCCTAACCTGCTGAGTGTTTCCAGCATTTGCTGTTTCTACCCCAGAGTGCTCACAGCCAATTAAATAGTTTTAAAGTAGAGTTGAAATTGTAATTTGCCATTATATTAGGAAATTAGTGTCAGAGGTTTCAATGACAAAACTACATCGAAGCAAGCTTTCTGTCGGTCAGGTAACCAAGAGTGAGTTATCAGCAGGAGCTGTGGAAGATTAAACAAGTGTCCAAACACGGTGAGTGTTATTTCCTTCATTCCCCACAGCATAAAATTGTAAGGCCACTGCCAATTTCCTGTCATCCACCTGTTATTGATACGCTTGGGATCTTTGTATTATATTTAGGTGCTGCCTTTTAATTACTTCAGCTGGTGTTATTTACATAAAAACCCAAAAACAAGAGACATTTTGCACACAGAAGAAATAAAGGAAGCCAACATTATCTCCTCAAAGCAGTGTGCACCTTTGTGAAGAGCAAATGTCACCTTGTTGTTGATTGGAGAATGGGTTGCTGTAACAACTGATTTTCTTTGTGTCCTGAGCCCTCACTTTAAACTGGTGCTGTGAACATCAGTTAACATTGGAACCTTTTAGACCTCAACTTCATGAAATGCAATATCGGATATAACTCTAAGGGCAGGTGAGAGGTGTACCTGGAGAAGGACCATTAATCAAAATGATTAATGGACCTTCTACCAGCCCTCCCTCCACTACACAACATGTGTGCATACAAAGAGGAACATGCACATTTAATTTCAGCAGTGACAGCTTGCCAGGAGATCCCCTCACCTATGGAACCATAAGAAAATAAGAGCAGGAGTAGGCCACTCAGCCCCTCAGGTCTGCCCGACCATCCAATATGATCATAGCTGATCTGCCCCATCCTCTCTACTGTGCAGGAGAAATGCAGGAGGTGGTCCTGGTTTGTTTGCCTGGGGAGACTCGCTCTGAGACTCTTGAACAGACCTTTTATGTGGTAAAGCTGAACTCCTGATCTGTCAGTCTACCCCGTTGTGGCCCTTGCACTTTATTTGTCTGCCTGCACTGCACTTTCCCTGTAACTGTAAAACTAAGGTTTGAATGGTGTAAGGTTTGAATGGGAAGGCACAGTAGTGTAGTGGTTAGTGTAACGCTATTACAGCGCCAGTGAACCGGGTTCAATTCCGGCCAATGTCTGTAAGGAATTTGTACGTTCTCCCCGTGTCTTTGTGAGTTTCCTCCGGGTGCTCCGGTTTCCTCCCACATTCCAAAGACGTACGGATTAGGAAATTGTGGGCATGCTATGTTGGCACCGGAAGCGTGGCGACACTTGCATTCTGCCCCCAGAACACTCAATGCAAAAGATGCATTTCACTGTGTGTTTCAATGTACATGTGACTAATAAAGATATCTTATCTTATTTTCTGAATTCTGTTTTTCTTCCTTTTGTACTACCTGGGTGTACTTATGTATGGAATGATCTGTATGGGTGCCATGCAAACAATAGCTTTTCACTGTATCTCAGTACATGTGTTAATAACAAACCAGTTACCGATTACCTCACTTGGGGACAGTCTGAATGTAATGTCACCTTTTCCATCCGTGTTTATCCCTGAGTACCCAGAACACTGGCAGTCTTCGTAAATTTACAGAGACTGAGAAGCAGCTCCAAAGAACTTGGAGGTCTGCTCAGACTTTATTGAATTTGTGGTGCACCAAAACATGGGGTTGATTCATAACCCTCAGAGCAAGTGGATTGCAAAGAAATCGGCCGTTAAAATCTGCAACAGGAATCAAACCTCGTCACTTAAGGTTTGAATGGAACCAAAATTAAAAGTGGGTAGCCAATCCCCTTGAGAGAAATATGTTGGTCCAACAGTGTTATTTATTGAAATACTGGTATGTTTTTAACAGTCATTCCATTTTAACCACAGGTAATTGGTAATTGGTTTATTATTGTCACATGTACCGAGATACAATGTGAAGCTTTTATCCGGACAAATCTTTCCATACTTAAGTACACCAAGGTAGTACAAAAGGGGAAAAAAAACAGAATGCAGAATATGGTGTTACAGTTACAGAGACAGTGCAGGTAGACGAGTAAAATATAAGGGCTATGAAGAGGTAGATTGAGAGATCAACAGTTCATCTTTATCGTAAAAGAGGTCTGTTTGAGTCTTATAACAACAGGATAGAAGCTGCCTTTGAAGCTGGTGGTACGTGTTCTAAAGCTTGAAAGTCACAGGTAGCTGATAGCAGGCAAAAAGGACTAAGTCCATGGGATAGGTGTTGTAGAAAAGCTGCTTGTGGGCTAAGCTGGGGTAAGAATACTTCTTCCAGACCCACTAAACTACCCTGTAGATCCACAGAACCAGTCTCCTGCCATCAGTCAGCTCCAACTGCTTCTACCTCCCTACCAATGGAACTGTTGACCACCCTCAGACACCCCCCCCCCCCTCACTTCACAGTTTGCCTACCTACAGTCTGTCAGACTCCCTGTGGGTGGGGAATCCCCCCACCCCAAAGGAACACTGAGGCTAAATTACGCAGTATATTTTTGGAATATGGAAGAGCAGGATTCCTGGCCTCTCTGTGACACCACCCACACCCCACCTTGCACAGAATTTGCCTCATGGCTAAAATCCAGACAGTGACAATGTATTTGGTGTCATACAAGGAAATAACTTCCTCTGATCAATAATGCACTGTTCTTAATTTGCAGGCCTGGAAGGAAAGGTCATCTTGAACATCATTCTTCTCTTGCTGTAGTTTCACACAGGTGCTTTACAACATTTGGTGTGAATAGTTCATTTTTGAATAATTACCTCTGAAAGAAAACAGACTTCATTTGCAAGAGCTGTGAGGAAGTTTCAGGGCATTAAAATGTTAAACGAATGACAACTTTTAGCTTTACCACGTAAGTCGGCTCGTTACTGAGTGATGTGTCACTATTACTCAAATCCGTGTGTAGAACAGATAAAGTCAGGAAGTTTTGCTGCTGCAACTTGCCTTAAGGCAGAACAATTCTTAAATAAATGTCCTGGCTTACTGAACATACTAACACACTAGTACCCCATTAAGTGCGACCTATCATTCAGATACTCTTGGTGCTCCAGGTATGTACCCCCTATACTTTAAAAGAGGCATCCACTTGGGCTCTGCACTGCTATGCTCGGAACCTGGCACAAATCCCTTTACTGTGCTGCAATGCAGGAACTTGCGTGAATACCTGTTCCCCAATAGCACTGCACCAGCATGTTTCGCCCCACTGCTTGGTGTGGAGAGGTTGCCTCTGAGGACAAACAGGGTAAAAGGTGCAGCAGCTCAGTACAAGCTGTGGGGCGCAAGGCTGCACTCTTGCCGACATGCTGAGTGGAGGTCATTGATGGGGACTAGCAGCGCCTGCACCATGTGTTGAAAGTCTGCCTGCATCCTGTAGTTTAGACCATAAGATATAGGAGCAGAATTAGGCCTTTCAGCCCATCGAGTCTGCTCCACCATTCAATCATGGCTGGTTTTTTTAACTCCATTCTCCCGCCTTCTCCACATAACCCTTAACCCTCTTACCAATCAAGAATCTATCAATCTCTGCCTTAAGTATACCCAATGAATTGGTCTCCTCAGCCGT
The DNA here is from genome assembly GCF_009764475.1 of Pristis pectinata. Taxonomy (NCBI): domain Eukaryota; kingdom Metazoa; phylum Chordata; class Chondrichthyes; order Rhinopristiformes; family Pristidae; genus Pristis; species Pristis pectinata. The sequence continues at coordinate 16,614,896 of NC_067405.1, forward strand.
CTGTAGCAACAAATTACACAAATTCACCACCCTCTGGCTGAAGAAATTCTTCCTCATCTCAGTTTTAAAGGGCCATCCCTTTATTCTGAGGCTGTGCCCTCAGTTACTAGACTCTCCTACCAATGGAAACATCCTCTCCGTGTCCATTCTATCCAGGCCTTTCAATATCTGGTCATTTTCAGTGAGATCCCCCCCCCTAATCCTTCTCTCATCACCTGCTGGATGTGAAGGAAGCTGCTGTCTTCTTTTCTCTTTGTTTGGCTGCACAGTTGGTCATTGACCACTGAGCTTGTGACCACAGAGAAATCCCTTGACAGGGAAGCCAGACAAAGAGAGAGGTGAGAGAGCAACTTTCATCACACCCAACAGGAGTTGATAAGAGAGACTGGAGGATCTGGACCACCTATCAATACATGGGGCAGGTGTGGCCATTTCCCAGCAATGGCCCACAGTAATGGGGAGGGCAGGGTCCATGGCAGGTGCCTGACACCCAGGTTCCCAGCACAGCAACACTGTCAGTAACTCACCCCTGTACAGGTCATCCACAGGTTATGGCAGTGTCCTGTTCCTGCAAACCGTTTGTAATCCAGGCAGTTCAGAAGTTGGAAATACAGCTGCTGGCAAATCCATACCATCGGTCTCCCAAATGCTTGGCTGTACGTAAGTCGGGCATTCATAAGTTGGAGAGGACCTGTATATATAATACCATAAATGATCCATTTTATCACTGATTCCATTACGACTCTCATTCCTGGGAATATATCCTGCATGCTAAATGAAGTGCCAGCATATTGCATATGAATTTTTAGACTTCAAACACTCTAATAGGGATACATCAGTTACCAATTTTAACATTAGCTTATTTCTTCAGGCAAAAGTTATGCTGTCTGACCACAATGCCACCAACTTTGGGGCCTTAGTACATTTTACTGAATTGAATTGGTTTACATTCTCACATATACTGAGATACAGTGAAAAACTTAGTTTTGCATGCCGTCCGAACAAATCATTTCAAAACATAAGTACATTGAGGTAGTACGAGGGAAAAGCAATAACAGAATACAGACTGTCGTGTTACAGTTGCAGAGAAAGTCTAGTGCAGGTGGAAAATAAGATGCAAAGGCCATGAAGAAGTAGATTGTGAGGTCAAGAGGTCCTCTTTAACGTACAAGAGGTCAGTTCAATAGTCTTATAACAGCAGGATAGAAGCTGTCCTTGAGCCTGGTGGTACGTGTTTTCAAGATTTTGTATCTTCTGCCCGATGGAAGAGAGTAGAAGAGAGAATGTCTGGGGTGGGAGGGGTCTTGTCCACCCCTTCCCCCAACGTTTTTACTAGCTATCTTTCCAGTCCTGATGAAGGGTCTCAACCTGGAACATAGACTCCACAGATGACCCATTGAGTTCCTTCAGCTCCTTTGTGCGTTGCTTTTGATTATGCTGGCTGCTTTTCCGAGGCATCGGGCAGTGTAGACAGAATCGATGGAGGGGAGGATGATTTTCGTGATGGACTTAGCTGTATCCACAACTCTCTGCAATCTCTCGTGGTCCTGGACAGAGCAGTTGCCATGCGGAGCTGTGATGCATCCAGATAGAATACGTTCTATGGTGCATCTATAAAGATTTGTGAGGGTCAAAGGGGACATGCCACATCTCCTTATCCAAATGTAAAATCTGAATCCTTATTTCTTCATCTTCTCATCCAAATGCAAATCCTCATCCAAAGATACCAATCAGTATCCTCCCCTGCTGATCTCTGTATGGACTCCAATGCAGAGCACCATCCTGCTGAGGTTTCTCACATTTCCCCAAGGGCACCTGCTCATGCAGCCTGCAACTGGTCCAACCTTGTGCAAGGTCCACCTGCCCATTTATCTCAGTGGAGATTTTACAGCTGCAAGGAGAAAGATAAGAATCATTTCGGGGAATTGTTTTCTTTTTTACTTGCAGAAATGTTTTTAATTATTTAAAAGTACTCATAAGTGGTTTAAGGTTTTTATTTTTTAAGTTTTTTAAAATAAGGTTTCATTGTTTATTTCATTTTTTATTGTTTTTGGATGCTTTTGATGTCCAGAATGTTTAGAAGCATTCAAGAGCTTGACAGCTTCAACAGAAGGAAAAGCTGGGTCTTGGCTTCGCCGATTATCAAAGGAACTCAGCAATTTTATGGGCAGAGCTTTTTTTGGCCCAATCATGTCATAGAGTCATAGAATAATACAGCAAGGAAACAGGCCCAACTCATCCATACCAACCAAGATGCCCATCTAAGCTTGCCCAATTTGACACGGTTAGCCCATATCTGTCCAGACCTTTCTTTGAAATGTTGTGATCGTATCTGCCTCAGCCACATCCACTGGCAGTTTGTTCCATGTACACACCACCCTCTGGGTGAAGAAGTTGCCACTCAGGTCCCTTTTTAAATCTTTCCCCTTTCACCTTAAATGCTCTGCCCTCTAGTTCTTGATTGTGATCCGATTACTTTGCACTAGCCTCTGGCAAAGTGCAGGGAGGGTCTTGATGATTGGGCCCTGGGACTCTTGATCAACAAGTTCTGCCTTGCAGATCTGAGCCCAACAAATGCAGGCTAATGGAGTATCTGATAGCTGAGCACAGACAATGGACCAACTCAGGAAAATCCAGGTCTTTGAAGTGTTCTCAGACTTCTCTGGGAACAGATAGATACAAAGTGCAAAATCTTCAATCCAATGCTAGACGTGCAGCAGTGACATAAAAAGGATGATGACACTTGGCTGCAAGTTCTTAGAAACCAACTGTGCGATGTGCATTTTTGCTAGTTTACAAAAGGGTGGAAAGGGTGCAGAGGAGGTCTACCAGGTTGTTACCTGAGTTGGAGTGTTTCAATTATGAGGAAAGATTGGTTAGCCTGGGTTTGTTTTCCTTGGAGCAGAGGAGGCTGAGAGGGTACCTGATATATACAAAATTATGAGGGGCATAGATAGTAGGGAGCAGAGGTGTCTAAAACTAGAGGGCATAGGTTTAGGGTAAGGGGTAAAAGCTTTAGAGGGGATCTGAGGAAAAAACTTTTTCACCCAGAAGGTGAATGGAATCTGGAATGTGCACCTTAGAGAGTGGTGAGGACAGGTACTCTCACAGCTTTTAAGAAGTATCCAGATGAGCATTTGAATTGCCAAGGCATAGAAAACAATGGGACAACTGGTGGTAAATAGGATTAGTATGGATGGGTACTTGATGTTCAGCATGGACATGGTGGGCTGAAGGGCCTATTTCGGTCCAGTGTGATTCAATGACTCTTGGTTGTCTGCACTGTGAACTGTACTGGGAGCACCACTGTCATCCAACATGGTAGCTTCAGTATAGTTCACAGAGCAGATATCTTGTTGGATCATCTGGTGGCTTCAATGCAGTTCACAGTGACTACACAGCAAGACTCTTAAGTTTTAAATAGCTTTAATGGAATCTGATATAGATCAACAATTCAAGCAGCTTGAGGGAAAAGTTAACTAAAAAATTGGAAGAAATTGTGTTTGTCTACAGTGGAAGCTTAGGAATGCCCTTCAGTCTAATCTGATTCAGATGGAAATACAAATCCAATGTCTGATAAGCACTTCACTGAAAAGTTTGAAAAACCATAACAAGAACATTGCTTATAAATACCATGTCAAATTGGAGCTGAATAGAAAAGATTTGCAAAAAGATGTTGGAAATTCTTCTTTGCCTTGTGCATGTTTTGTCCCTCTTACCAAAATAAGAATTATGACCTTTTTGCCAATTCTTTCCTGATTAGGGCAGCTGCAACATGAAAACAATTTTCATCCATTGTGATACAGTGCTCCAAGCAAAACAAATGCTAACATTTAATATTTATTTTTTTCTTCAATTTCTCTCAGCTTGCTGCTTTTTGAGATAGGGTATTCCTTCAGTGAAAGATGAGTAGCAGATCTCATGATGGCCCTCTTCCTCAATGGTCTCCTGAGAATAAATTCACTTGCTCCAGCTCACAATGTAACTGTTTTGCAGACTGTGGATTTGCTAAGAGGATTTGTGGAGAAGGATGCAAGGGACCTTGTCTTGATCATCCCAGGCAGTTGTCTCTGATCTGTGGGCTGTTCCCAGGGTCACACACCAATACAGACATCAAGTGCTGCTGGAAGGTCACCAACCTGGTGAAAGGCACCCTTTGGTCTGCCTGAAACTTGATGGTCTTCCAGCACTGCGAGATGTCCGTAAGGGAATGCTGCCTACTGGCACATTCCAGGCTGCAGGAGTACATGCCGAGGGAGGCACTGAAGTTTGGTGCAGCCAATGCAAAGGTTCTTATGGGAAGGACCACTGTCTAGGCTCCTTCTGCTACTGAACATGCAAGGGCTGAGTCAGGTGGAGAAGCCCCTCACACGTTGAAATGGTGTCTTACCCAAGAGGGCCATGTGAGTGGCAATGGTGTTATGTTTCTTAAAAGAAGTGTTAACACTACTGAAAGTATTGACCAAATAGCACCAAGAACGTAAAAAGTGTTTGCACTGTGTTTTTCTTTTTGTATATATATTTTATTAAGAATAAAGTTTATTTTTAAAATAAACAAAAATACTGCAACCACAAACCATAATTGGAAAACTTAGGTGAGGAACCATTGTCCAGAGATGGGGACACTTCAAGAGTTTGAAACGTATAAGAAAGTGGGTGAGGTAAATCAAGCTGTGTTTTGCATTGGAAGTAGTTTTTAAGCAGCTTAAATTTATGTCAGTTCAATTATTTCATTTGATTGTAACGGAGAAGGATACAAAGAGCACAGTGTATGGAGACAGTGTATCACTGAGAGCATCTTCTGTGTAAAGCTTTCCAAACAGAACCCTCAACGCTGTTAACTTGGTCAAGTATTGATGGTAGGCACCAATTGTTTCACGTCATTGCTGCTGCAGAATCGGGCCCGATATTAACTGCAATCCCATGGGTATACCCAGTAAACAGTTATTGAAATAATTTATGTTAAACTCAAAAAGCATTGTTTTGAATAGGAGAATAAATTTTATATGTCAAAGCAGCTAGCAGCAATATGACGATTTTTCTTATGTTTGTTAATGGTTTAGACAATGAGTATTAACTGATTGGACTATGTCAGTTTTAAATAATAATGTGATGGTTTAATTTAAAAACTTAATTCTTCCAACAATTTAGCTAACATATTACCATCCTTTAAGAAGGAGAACTGATAATTTGATCCCTAATGACTATAGTCTAAAAATGTAAATTAGCTTCTAAGTAGAATTTAATCTTGCAGATTTGGCTGTAAGTATTAACATTTAGACATTTACAATGAATGGAAATGTTTTATCTCTAAGTGCAAAAATACTTAATTTGAGGATGGGAATTAATCTTATCACAACTGAGACTTTAATTCTAATGTAGCAATTAAAATTTTATAAAGTTTAATTGCAATAATAACTACATTTTATTTATACCATACAGAGAATAGACAGCTAAGCATTGGAGTTGATTTATAAACATTATTCTGCAGGTGCAAATTGCTCAATTTTTTAAATGCTCCTGATGTTTTCCTTACATTTAGTACTAGCCCATGTAGCAGTGTGCCAAGCACCTGTACATGTTCAATGAAACCATCATATCTTTATTAATACTCATTTATTCACATTTCACCCAGTCCTGTGTGTTTCACTCATTAAGCTTTTTTGTGGTTGAATCTATCTTGGTCCCTGTCCCAAGATGTTTTAAAAGATTTACTTAATAACACAATTAGCTATATCTGACTTTTATGAGAAGAGTTGAATCTTAGTTTATTTTCAAATTCCAAGACTCAGCTAATAGCTTCCATTACCTCTAGAAACATTGAAACTAGGCAGACGGTCTCTTCTTAATCCCAATTAAGGGATATGATATAAACTGAAGGAAACAACCATTCTGTTAACCTAATCCAAACCAGGATCCAAAGTATATCTGCTTCAAGAGTTATTAAGCCAATTTTGTTGCAGATGGTCACTGAAATTAAAGGTTGAAATTGAGTTCAATCAGCTAATTGCCTAAGATTATGCCTCCAATCACTTATAATCTGACTGATTGTCATCTAGGTTTCTTCAGTTTAGTTACGACAGGACGGTGTATCACTATCTGAATATTAGGTTGTCCAGACATGAGGATAGCTTTAATAGGATTTTACAACTTAGTTAAGCTTGAGCCCTCGAAGCCCTTACTTCAGAGTATATACATGAGATGATGAGATGATTGATCTTATTCCACACAGTGCCTACAATATTTCAATTCAAATGTCTAGATGTTCCAATCTTGTAGGATTATTAATTTTATTGAAAAAATACCATGGGTATTTTGCAGTCTTTCAATGAAATAAAAATTCATTCTGTATTGTTTCCAAAATTAATCCAGTTCAATGTAAGATCCTTTTTATCAAAGAACAATTTTTTTAAAAATCTGAAGAATTTAGAAATAGGCATCTGCATTTACATAGCATCTTAAATAGCCTTAGGATGCCTCAAAGGGATTTAAACCAATTAAAGGGTAGTTTTAGCTGTTCTTTTGAAAGGTAGTTATTGTGGGAATCCAGGAAAAGGAGTGGCCAGTTTCCCATCAGAAAGAACATTTGTGTTCACTGTTGGCTAAGGTGTTAACGTTGGCTAGGACAATGAAGGCTTCCTTTGTTTCCTTCGAATGTTTCAGTAAGATCTTCTGTCCTCTTTTCTACAAACCACATGCATGCAGGTGCATCATGTAGAAAAGCAGTTTGTAAAGTTACTCTTTTTAACCCCTAAGTCTTTCCTTTGATTTAGAGATTACATTATGCACAGCTTTCCCAATTGAAAGAGTCCCAAGTAGGCTATACCACAAAAGGCATATGGCTTTTATGGTATTTATCAATCCAGTGAACACCGTCAGACTGTATTAATAATTTAATCTCGGGACCTATAGGATGAAGAAAAATTACTTCACAACAATTAGCAATGAATGCTTGAATTCATTTCTGAAATTGTATCTCAATTTAACACCTATGGTTGCAAACCTCATCTAGAATATATTTTCTCTCAGAAGAGTCTTCAGCTTAAGGTTTTAGTTAGAAAATCAGGTCACTTAGACCACTGAGGCTGGCCAGTTGACTAATTCCAGCCAGTTATGATCTGATTGTGGCTGTTATAAAGGCATCTCAGTTATGTAAACGATGGCTTCCTTTTACTGAAGTTTGAATATTGTACATAGTGCTGACAAATACCTAAGCAACACCACACAGAGGGAAATATTCCCAACGTCATGGAAATGATTGCCTTGGTATTGAAGAGCTTGTGATTTAATAGATGAGTGTATCTTGATTGTGCATTTATACTGGTCTTACTGGTGTGATGTGATATATCAAAATGATAGACTTACTTTTCCAGTTCACAGTGAAATTTATACCACCTTGTGTGAGTGAATAAATTTTCAGGTCACTGTTAACCTGTTCTTGGGTGTTTTTATACTGACTAGATGGAGTTTTGGCAAGGGATTCTTGAACAACTGTTCTCATGTAACATATAAGGAACTTCCTAATTTTGATGTTGAAGGAATAATTGTGCTGATTTTCTTGATCAAACTAACAGTATGTAATACAGCAATGATATCAATTGCTCTGAAAGGACTCATTGTTTAATTAAGCAAATTTTGAGATGAATCCTTTTAGAGCTAAGGCCTTGGCCTCATTTCTAGAGCAGTGAGTGAATTTTCAAGTCATCATTCTAATACCTGTCAGAGTTAAAATCATATGGCTAGAAACCCATCAATTTTAAAGAAATGTTTTTGTGTGCTATTTATCTAAAACATGTGATTTGGTCAGAAACAGGCCCTTCAGCCGGCCATGTTCATGTTGACCATCAAGTACTCATCATACTAATCCCATTTGCTGGCTCTTGGTCCGTAGCCGTCTGTGTGTTGGTGATTCAAGAACTCATCCAGATACTTTTTAAATTTTGTGAAAATACCTGCCTCCACTACTTTCTCAGGCACTGCCCTCCAAATGGCAACTACCTTCTAGGTGAAAAAATTTATGGACTGTACTTCAATTTAGTTCAGGTTCTCCTTGTGTCTGATGCATATGTGCATAGAGAATGCTTGCTCCCTCTGCAGTACTGTGTACTTGGAGACAGTCTGTGACTAATTTTGTAGTAATGGTAAATTCTAACCACAATAATCTCCAGGAAATGCCTGGACCTTCATGAACAAGGATGTGTTCTTTTCTTGGCTGTCTCTCAGGGTTAAGAATGACTTGCATCGTCTTCTAAGATATGAGTTCTGAGGTGGATGAAGACTTCTTTATGAGATCTACAGACTCTACAACAGGTGGGGTCGGACAGGGTTGATGGGACAGGCAGATGTGTTGTGTGGGAAGTTTTGTGCTCTTTTTGTCATTTTTACTTGGTCTCCATGTGCTCCCAAAGAAACTTATGTTGCTCAGTGTTTTCTTTTCTATTTTGAGCAGTGATGGGTTAATGAGGTGCCATATTTTATCAAGGAGATTTTAAGGGTATCCTTGAAGTGTATCCTCTCTCCTGGGAATTGCTTGCCATGACAGAACTCAGATACCAGGCATGCAGATGATGTGTCTTGCCCATTGTACATAGTTCAGTGTAATCAAAGACTCATTGTTGACCAAGGAAATGACACTGATGTTGGTTTGCTTATATTGCCAAAGGAGCGAGCATTAATGGTAACCGCCTGTTGCCTTGAAATGCCTGCTGTAGGTAGTCCATGCCTCCAGAGCATTCAAGAGGTCCCTGGTCACTGCTGCCAGTAGAAAAAGAGCTTAGCTTCAGCTTTAATCTTCAAACCACCTTTTCCTCAGTGATCAAAGTCTATGCTGGCACACTGGATGTAGTGATGAATTTTCATATCAATATCTGCCTTAGCTATATGGTGTCACCTGAGACATGTTTGGTGATTTACCTTTCCCAGGATCTTGTCGTCAATGCCTACTGTCAGGGGCAGTGTTGCACAGTGGGGGCAGGACATCAAGTGTTAAGTTGAGTCTCATTCCCTACTCTGTCTCAGTGAATATAGTCAGTGATGGTCTGGAGCTCTGTCTCTGAATGTGCTGATAGTGCACTTAGGCAAGCACCATCTACTTGCTGAAGCTCAATGACTGATTTTGGAGGGACCTTATTCTGTTGTGGAGGTAATGAAGGTTGAAAAGTTTCTCATTCATCCTCTAGATTTGTTTCACTCCAACATGAGGCTCATTGGAGAGGAGGTTTTAATCAAAGCAAGGAAAATTGAAAAGAGAGTTGAAGCTTTGCTTAACCCTAGACTTCAACAAGGGTGTGTACTTTATTACACACTAAAAACAACAGATATATGTGCTTACATAACATGCATGATGATTTCATGATTCAATTAGATGAGCTATTTGTACGTTTACACACAAATACACTACATTGCTTTTCCTTTGGATAAAAAAGAGTGTGATACACTTTTTATATTCAGGCAGCAGTTACAGCTTCAGTCTATTAACTGGCTTTCTCAGATACTTTGACCTTTTCAACTATGTTGGGTTCTTTGGCATTGTAGTTAGTTCTTGATCTGAAGGATGTGTGAGTCACATGACTCAATTCACTGTTGACTTATGTCATCCCTTCAGTATTTGGTTCTTTATCCACTTCTGGAATAAATTTGTTATTGCATATTTTTCTAATATGTTGAGGTATGACTCCTACTAAATTCATTTGATCAGCAGAGATACACCTGACACTTCTTCCAATGCATACCAAGTATTGCAGAATTGTGCTGTCTCACCAGTATCCCACGTCTGTGGGTCATACTTACTTGTCAGTATCAACAATCTCGCTTTGTCATTTTGTCTGAATTGCTTCTCTGCCACTCCCCAATGAGTTACTTGAACATGAATTGTAAGTTAGCTTTTGTTTCATCTGCCACTTCTATACTCTATCCTCCAAGCTAGGCTGTATCAAGCACACGTTTGTTTGAAGCCTGATGCCAACTATGATGCCTATCTAGGCTAATTCCATTTACCTTCATTCAGCTCGTATCCCTCTGCATCATTCCTATTTAAGTACCTGTCCAAAAACCTTTAAGAACATTATAATTGTATCTGCCTCCGCTAACTACTCTGGCAGCTCATTCCAGATAGTCACCTATGTTTTCTTTATGTACTGAATCAATTCCATCTTCTCAGGATATTGGGGATAACAATTCTTTAGCCCACTTGAGGCATTCTTGGTTAGTGGACAATTCGAGTCTCATGTTGCAAATTGATTGCTTATCTAAATTGCTCCAACAACTAAGAGTGTGTTGGTAGACTTGCTTCAGAAGCATGTCATATTGTGTTCCCTGAACAATTTCTGTGGCTGAGATTACAAAGTTACCATCCACAAGTTTTAAAGTTAAAATCAAGCTTTCACTATCTATGTCAGAGTCTTCATGTGGTAGTCTAGATAAAGCATCACAATTGCATTCTTTTTAGAAGATTGATACTCAATTGTATTGTCACATTGGGACAGTAAATCTGCCCTCTGCATCCTGGAATTTTGACCCAGATTGGGAGAATTGTCCCATAATGAAGATAAAAGATCTTCCAAATGGAAATTGGTGAAAATCTTTCACTCTGAAAAGGACAGTTAATGATTCTTTTTCAGTCTACGTATAATTCTGTTTGCTTTCATATAAAATGCAAAAGGCATGTTATTGGCATTTCCTGGCTACCATCCATGACATCGCTGATGACAGTTCTCACTCTGTAGTTTAAGGTATTAATGTCGTTGTTGTGTATCAAAAAGTTCTCGCTGCTTAAACTCTGCTTACATAGGCTGTGCACTTTCTGTTGGCCTGAGTCCCCTTCCATTTCCCATTCTTTTTGGAAAGCACACTACTAGATCCAATTAGATCATAAAATAATGTTGAATCATTTCCAAAAAGAGACCCAAGCTCTGCTGCATTCTTTGGTCTCTTCTAGTCTTCATTAGGGCCTCAACATTATCAAGGAGTAATCTATTAAAATCTACCTGGATGTGCACACACAGGCATCAAGTAAATTCCACATTGTTATAAAGCAGGTGCTTAAAACCTCCTCAACATGGTTGTTATCTGTATTTGCAATGACAATAAGAAGGCCATCCTGCTTACATAGGGAATGATCTGAGCCTTGTAGGGTATTGACCTTAGAGGACTGGATGACACTTAGAGCTTCCTGGCATTAGAGTACAGACCTTTATGCATATTGAGATATTGTTAAATTTCGTCATCCATATTTAACTGGGCATATGCAGGCAATAAATGTAACTTAGTGGAAGACTTGGCTTCAGCCAATTCATGGTTCAGCTCTTGAGGTTTTGGCCATTAGTATTGCTCATCATTAACAAGCTAATTCAGAATTACTTCACAGTCAAGTCTGTCCTCAGAATCAGAATCAGAATCAGATTTATTATCATTGACTTATGTCATGAAATTTGTTGTTTTGTGGCAGCAGTACAGTGTAAGACATAAAGACATAAAAATTACTATAAGTTACAAAAATAAATAAATAGTGGAAAAGAGGAATAACGAGGCAGTATTCTTGAGTTCATGGACCGTTCAGAAACCTGATGGCAGAGGGGAAGAAGCTATTCCTGAAATGCTGAGTGTGGGTCTTCAGGCTCCTGTCCCTCCTCTCCGATGATAGTAATGTGAAAAGAGGATGTCCTGGGTGGTGAGGGTCCTCAATGATGGATTCTGCCTTCTTGAGGCATCAGAAGTAGGAAAGATTCATTTAGGTAATACCTGTCCAATCTGTACATTCTCAATCATCAGTGAAGTGATATAAGGTATCATTGAGAATGCAATAATGCAGCACTTTCTCACTAATAACCTGCTCACTGATGCAAGTTTGGATTTCTCCATGGCCACTCCACCCTAGACCAAAAAAAGGACGAAAAGACTATATACTAGAGGTGGTGAGCGTCACTGTTTCTCCTGGTCTTTGATTAGTTGTGCTGAATTTATAGCTCTCTGCTACCTTAAAGGTCTGTCCACAGAAACAGTCCTCCTTTTCCTCTACCACTCAGTAAAAGATCTTTGTCTTTCTGAGGTACTTTTAGACTATCTCTATCTCACAGAACCTTCTTACAGCAGTGTTCTGTGCCTGCATATTCTCAACATGATTCTCTATCTCAAGAATATTGTGAACCATACAAAAATATTTTCATCCTTTCCACATAGACTGTGAATGACTAATATGTTTGATTGTAATGCCTTAGGCTTCCTATGTAGGCAGCTTTGACTGAGTCACAATGTTGTCCCAGTTTCCTCTCTAAATAGTGATGCTACTGTGGTCAAACCTCCAGTATGTTTCATAGAACATAGAACAGTACAGCACAATACAGGCCCTTCAGCCCACATTGTTGTACCGACCTTTAAACCTCACCTAAGACTATCTAACCCCTTCCTCCCACATAACCCTCTATTTTAAATTCCTCCATATGCTTATCTAGTAATGTCTTGAATTTGACCAACGTACCTGCCTCCACCACTACCCCAGGCAGCGCATTCTATGACCCAACCATTCTCTGGGTAAAGAACCTTCCTATGATATCTCCATTGAACTTCCCACCCAATTCTTTAAAGCCATGCCCTCTTGTATTGATCATTGGTGCCCTGGGAAAGCGGCACTGGCTGTCCACTCTATCTATTCCTCTTAATATTTTGTACGACTCTATCATGTCTCCTCTCATCCTCCTTCTCTCCAAAGAGTAAAGCCCTAGCTGCCTTAGTCTCTCCTCATAATGCATAGTCTCTAAACCAGGCAGCATCCTGGTAAATCTCCTCTGTATACTTTCCAATGCTTCCGCATCCTTCTTATAATGAGGTGACCAGAACTGGACACAGTATTCTAAGTGTGGTATAACCAGAGTTTTATAGAGCTGCGTCATTACCTCGCGGCTCTTAAACTCGATCCCTCGACTTATGAAAGCTAACACCCCATAAGCTTTCTTAACTACCCTATCCACCTGTGAGGCAACATTTAGGGATCTTTGGATATGGACCCCCATATCCCTCTGCTCCTCCACACTACCAAAAATCCTGCCATTAACTTCGTACTCTGCCTTGGAGTTTGTCCTTCCAAAGTGTACCACCTCAGACTTGAACTCCATCTGCACCTTCTCAGCCCAGCTCTGCATCCTATCAATGTCCCTCCACAATCTTCGACAATCCTCTACACTATCCACCACACCACCAACCTTTGTGTCGTCCACAAACTTGCCAACCCACCCTTCCACCCCCTCATCCAAGTCATTAATAAAAATCATGAAAAGCAGAGGTCCCAGAATCGATCCTTGTGGGACACCGCTAGTCACAGCCCTCCAATCTGAATGCACTCCCTCCACCACAACCCTCTGCTTTCTACAGGCAAGCCAATTCTGAATCCACACGGCCAAGCTTCCCTAAATCCCATGCCGTCTGACCTTCTGAAGAAGCCGACCATGTGGAACCTTGTCAAATGCCTTACTAAAATCTATGTAGGCCACATCTACTACACTACCCTCATCAATCTGTCTGCTCACCTCCTCAAAGAACACTATCAGGCTTGTGAGACATGACCTGCCCTTCACAAAGCCATGCTGACTGTCCCTGATCAGACCATGATTCTCTAAATACCCATAGATTTTATCTCTAAGAATCCTTTCCAACAGCTTGCCCACCACAGACGTAATGCTCACTGGTCTGTAATTCCCTGGACTATCCCTACTATCTTTTTTGAATCGGGGACAACATCTGCCACCCTTCAATCCTCTGGTACCACTCCTATGGACAACGAGGACTCAAAGATCTTAGCCAAAGTCTCAGCAATCTCCTACCTCGCCGCACGGAGCAGCCTGGGGAATATTCCGTCAGGGCCCAGGGACTTATCTGTCCTAATATTTTCTAACAGCTCCAACACATCCTCTCTCTTGATATCAACATGCTCCAGAACATTAACCTTACCAACACTGTCCTCACTGTCCTCAGCGTCATCAAGGCCCCTCTCATTGATGATTTCACCCACTTCCACAGTTTTCAGGCACATCTTCCTACCTTTATCCCTAATCAGTCCTACCTTTACTCCCGTCATCCTTCTGCTCTTCACGTAAGTGAAAAATGCCTTGGAGTTTTCCTTAACCCTACTCGCCAAGGCCTTTTCATGTCCCCTTCTTGCTCTCCTCAGCCCCTTCTTAGGTTCCTTCCTTGCTATCCTATATTCCTCAAGAGACTTATCTGATCCTTGCTGCCTAAATCTTATGTATGCTGCCTTCTTCCTCCTAACTAGATGTTCCACCTCTCTCATCAACCATGGTTCCTTCACCCTGCCATTCTTTCTCTGCCCCATAGGGACAAATTTATCCCTAACATCCTGCAAGAGATCCCTGAACAACGACCACAGCGCCATAGTATATTTCCCTTCAAAAATGTCATCCTACTTCACACTCGCAAGTTCTAGCCTTATAGCCTCATAATTTGCCCTTCCCCAATTAAATATTTTCCTATCCTCTTTGCTCCTGTGCTTGTCCATGACAATGCTAAAGGTTAGGGAGCGGTGGTCACTATCCCCCAAATGCTCACCCACTGAGAGATCGGTCACCTGATCTGGTTCATTACCTAATACTAGATCTAATATGGCATTCCCTCTGGTCGGCCTGTCAACATACTATGACAGGAATCTGTCCTGGACACACTTAACAAACTCTGCCCCATCTAAACTTTTGGTACTAAGCAGGTGCCAATCAATATTTGGGAAGTTGAAGTCTCCCATGATAACAACCCTGTCATTTTTGCACCTTTCCAAAATCTGCCTCCCGATCTGCTCCTCAGTATCCTTGCTGCTACCAGGGGGACAATAATTACTCCCAGTAGAGTAATTGCTCCTTTCTTGTTCCTAACTTCCACCCATACTAACTCTAGAGAGGACACTGCTACATTATCTACCCTTTCTGCAGCTGTAATAGTATCCCTGACCAGTAACGCCACCCGTCCTCCTCTTCTCCCCCTCTCCCTATCCCTTTTAAAACACTGAAATCCAGGAATATTCAGTATCCATTCTTGCCCTGGTGACAGCCAAGTCCCTGAAAGGGCCACAATATCGTAGTTCCATGTATTTATCCAAGCTCTCGATTCATCACCCTTATTCCTGATGCTTCTTGCATTTAAGTAAATGCACTTTAGCCCATCCACCTTACTACTTTTATACCCTATACTCTACTTCTCCTTCCTCAAAGCCTCTCTATGTGTTAGATCTGGCTTTACTCCATGCACTTACAAGAAAGAACACAATTAGAACAAAAAAAATGTCCATTGTAGTTCAAAGTGGTCATAGTGTTCCTATAGTGAGGTAGTTGTTAGGGTTGTGCAAGTTTGTTCAAGAGCCAAATCGTTGAGGGAAGGAGATGTTCTTAAACCTAGTGATGTGGGACTTCAGGCTCCTGTACCTCCTACCTGATGGTAGCTGCGAGAAGATGGTATGGCCTGGATGGTGGGGATCTTTGATGATGGATATTGCCCTCATGAGGCAGCGTCTCACATCGATACTACCGATGTAATTTATAGCAGACTATCAACTTACATCTGCTTACATCACACCTATGATAATGTCATTATGTTCTCACAAGACCTATTTACATATTTACACACAAATATACCACAGTCGTGTTGACAAAATGCATGCAATGGACATCTTGATATCACTTGCACAATCAAGTCTTGCAATCAGCAGGTGCTACTCAAGCAGCAATTAAACATGTGGGCTTTATATCATACATACATGCAATAACATCATTGTGTTCCTCAGTTACATCTCTTACTTACATAGCAATATGCAAACACACCACATCTGTTTTCCTTCTTTGAATACTGTTCACATGATTCAGTCTGTTAACTGGATTTCTGAATCATTCAAGGCTAGATATTTCTGACATTTCTGACCTTATTTCCAATGCAAATGTGGACTAACTCGGCAGTGTCCCATTTCTGTGTCTTATATTTGCTCACTGCTCTTAGAATATAGAAGACAGAACAGTACAGCATAGGAACAGGCCCCTCGGCTCACAATGTTGTGTAGAACTAATTAAATCAGTGATAAAATGGCCAACTAAACTAATCCCTCCTTGCTACTCAATGTCCATTTCCTGCATATTCATGTGTCTACCTTAAAGCCTCTTGAACTCCTCTGTCGTATTTGCCTCCAGCACCACCCCCAGCAGCACATTCCAGGCACCCACCACTCTCTGTGTAAAAAACTTGTCCCGCACATCTCCTCTGAACTTACTCCCTCTCACCTTAAATTCTTGCCCTCTGGTATTAGACATATCTGGGAAAAAGATCCTGGCTGTCTACTCTATCTATGCCTCTCATAATCTTATAAAACTCCATTGGATCTCCCCTCAGCCTCTGATGCTCCAGAGAAAACAACCCAAGTTTGTCCAACCTCTCCTTATAGCACATGCCCTCTGATTTATGCAGCATTGGTATTGGTATTGGTTTATTATTGTCACTTGTACTGAGGTACAGTGAAAAACTTGTCTTGCATTCTGATCGTACAGGTCAGTTCATTACACAGTGCAGTTACATTGAGTTAGTACAGAGTGCATTGATGTAGTACAGGTAAAAACAATAACAGTGCAGAGTAAAGTGTCACAGCTACAGAGAAATGCAGTGCAATAAGGTGCAAGGTCACAACAAGGTAGATTGTGAAGTCATAGTCCATCTCATTGTATAAGGGAACTGTTAAATAGTCTTATCACAGTGGGGTAGAAGCTGTCCTTAAGTCTGGTGGTATGTGCCCTCAGGCTCCTGTATCTTCTACCCAGTGGAAGAGGAGAGAAGAGAGAATATCCTGGGTGGGTGGGGTCTTAGATTATGCTGGCTGCTTCACCAAGACAACGAGAGATAAAGACAGAGTCCAAGGAGGGGAGGCTGGTGTCCATGATGCGCTGGGCTGTGTCCTCAACTCTCTGCAGTTTCTTGCAGTCCTGGGCAAAGCTGTTGCCGTATCAAGCTGTGATACATCCAGATAGAATGCTTTCTATGGTGCATTGGTAAAAGTCATTGAGAGTCAAAGGGGACAATCCAAATTTCTTTAGCCTCCTAAGGATGTAGAGGCGCTGGTGAGCTTTCTTGGCTGTGGCATCTACGTGATTTGACCAGGACAGGCTGTTGGTGATGTTCACTCCCAGGAGCCTGAAGCTCTCAACCCTCTTGATCTCAGCACCATTGATGTAGACAGGTGCATGTACACTGCCCTCTTTCCTGAAGTCAATGACCAGCTCTTTTGTTTTGTTGACATTGAGGGCAAGGTTGTTGTCATGATACCATTCCACTAAGCTCTCTATCTCTTTCCTGTACTCTATCTCATCGCTGTTTGAGATACGGCCTACAACGGTGGCATTATCTGCAAACTTGTAGATGGAGTTAGAGCAGAATCTGGCCACACAGTCATGATTGTATAGGGAGTAGAGTAGAGGGCTGAGGATACAGCCTTGTGGGGCACCAGTGTTGAGAATAATCATGCCGGAGGTATTGCTGCCTATCCTCACTGATTGCAGTCTGTTTGTTAGAAAGTCAAGGATCCAGTTACAGAGGGAGGTGTTGAGTCCTAGGTTTCGGAGTTTGGTGACAAGCTTGCTTGGGATTATTGTGTTGAAGGCAGAGCTGTAGTCAGTAAACAAAAGTCTAATGTCGGTGTCCTTACTGTCCAGATGCTCCAAAGCTGAGTGTAGGGCCAGAGAGAAGGCATTCTGGTAAACCTCTTCTGCACCCTCTCCAAAACCTCCACATCCTTCCCGTAATGAGGGCGACCAGAAATGAATACAATATTCCAGATGCGGCCTAACTAGAATTTTATAAAACTGCAACATAACTTCGTGACTCTTGAAATCAAGTCCTTGACTAATAAAGGCAAGCATGCCATATGCCTTCTTTACCACCCTATCAACCTGCATAGCCACTTTCAGGGATCTATGGACTTGGACCCCAAGATCCCTCTGCACATCAACACTGTTAAGGGTCTTGCCATTCGCAGCATACTGTCACTTTACATTTGATCTCCCAAAGTGCAACACTTCAAATTTGGCCGGGTTGAACTCCGTCTGCCACCTTTCCGCCTGTACCTGCAGCTGACCTACATCCCACTGTTTTCTTTGGCAGTCTTTGATGTTATCCACAACACCACCAATCTTCATATCATCTACAAGCTACTAACCCACCCATCTACGTTTTCATCCAGGTCATTTATATAAATCACAAACAGCAGAGGTCCCAGTACAGATCCCTGCGGAACACTACTAGTCACAGATCTCCAGCCAGAATAAGTCCCATCGACCACTACCCCCTGTGTTCTATGGGCATGCCAATTCTGAATCCAATTGGCCAATTTACCTTGGATCCAATGCATCTTAATCTTCTGGATGAGCCTCCCATGTGGGACCTTGTCAAACACCTTACTGAGATCCATGTAGGCAACATCTACAGCTCTACCTTTATCAATCACCTTGGTCACCACCTCGAAAATCTTAATCAAGTTAATAAGACACAACTTGCCCTACACAAAGCTATGCTGACTGTTCCTAATTAAGCCATGGTTTTCCAAAAGCTCATAAATGCTATCACTAAGAATCCTCTCCAATAACTTCCCCACCACTGACTTGAGACTTATCAGTCTATAGTTTCCAGGATGAGCCCTATTTCCCTTCTTGAATAATGGAACAACATTAACCACTCACCAGTCCTCTGGGACCTCGCCGGTGGCTAGAGAGGACATGAAGATTTCAGTCAAGGCCTCAGCAATCTCATTTATTGCCTCTTTCAATAACCTGGGATATGTCCCATCAGGCCCTGGGGACTTATCCACCTTAATGTTCTTTTAGAGACCCAGTACTACCTCCTTCATCTCAAACTGCCCTAGTGTATTAGCATGCTCCACGCTGATCTCCACCTTTGTAAATACTTATGCAAAGTATTCATTTAGGACCTCTCCCACATCTTCCACCTCCAAGCACACGTTCCCTCCTTTATCCTTAAGTGGTCCTACCCACTCTCTAGCTATCCTCTTGCTCTCAATGTATGTATAGAACGCCTTGGGATTCTCTTTAATCCGACTTGTCAAGAACTTTTCATGGCTCATCCTGGCTCTCCTAATTCCCTTCTTGAGTTCTCTTCTGGCTTCTTTATAGCCCTCAAGGACTATGTTTTATTTTAGCTTCCTAAACCTTAGATACACTTCCTTTTTCTTCTTGACTAAATTCACAGCCTCTCTCGTCATCCAATGGTCCCTTACCCTACCATTCTCATCCTTCCTTCTTACTGGAACGTACCAATCCTGTACTCTATGCAGTTGGTCTTTAAACACCCTCCACATGTCAGATGTGGACTTGCCCAAAAACAACTGTTCCCACTTCACTCTCCCTCGTTCCTGCCTAATACTCTTGTAATTTGCCCTGCTCCAATTTGATATCCTCCTGCAAGGTCCATACTTATCCTTATCTATAGCTGTCTTAAAACTTAAGGAGTTGTGATCACTTGTCCCTAAGTGTTCGCCCACTGAAAGGTCAGTCACCTGGCCAGGCTGATACCCAACACCAGGTCCAGTATGGCCCCTCCTCTTGTTGGACTATCTACATATTGATTTATGAAACTCTCCTGGATGCACCTAACAAATTCTGCCCCATCTAAACCTCTTGCACTAAGGAAATCACAGTTTATATTAGCTCTCGTGACTAACTCTTTCACCGTGTGTGAATTGCTGCTCATTGCCTTGTGTCATTGACTTTTGTTTCAACTATCACCTCTCTACTCTTTCTTCCAAGTTAGCTTGCACGAAGCACAATCCAGTTCAAAGCTGATTATCTATTACGAGCTCCACTGGGGTGAAACCCATGGCAGAATGCGACATTCTGCAAACGAGACGAATCTTGGAACAGTCACCTCACCAAGCTGTACTATACATGCACAATCTCTCTCAAGACAGGGTGATGAGGAGAAACCCTTAATGCCATAATGTGGTCCATCTTCAGGCAGCAATTCTTCTGGTTATCCATGCATCAACAAAATCCACCTCAAATCTTCAATGATAGTCCACTGTCCTATAAGTGGCAGAACTGCTGCCTCACAGCTCCAGTGACTTGGGTTCAATCCTGATCTCTGATGCTGTCAGTGTGAGGATTGAATGTTCTCCCTGTGACCTCATAAGTTTCTTCCCAGTGTTCTAATTTCCTCACACATCCCAAAGATGTATGGGTTGGTGAGTTCATTGGCTGCGCTAAATTGCCCCTAGTGTATAGTTAAGTGGTAGAATTTGGAGGGATTTAACGGAAATGTTGGGGAACTAAACAGGAGTAGTGTTGTATTAGTGTAAATGGATGCTCAATGGTCAGCATAGACTCGGTGGGATGAAGGGCCTGTTTCTGTGCTGTATGATTCTATTTCTATGTCTAAGTACCAACCTGTCTGACTTCTATCCACTTGGAATGTGCGTTAATGAATGCTTGAAAATTGTTGTTTCCTTTTGACAGAAGTTGACATCAATACTTTGGAATGGCCAGGTTAGCCAAATCTCTCCCAGGTGGTGGGATTGCTGACAGACTGGGTGCATTGACAGAACATCTTCCAAATCTTTGTCAATGTTTATTGAATACTTAAAACTGGTGTATTAAAATGTATGTATTGCATATATAACTCCTTGAGGATTTGTTTCCTTAACATCATGATCACCTGTGGCATTGATGCTATATAGATTAAATTCTGCATTATCTTCACCTGTTCCAATATTGTGGAACTCCATCTCTGTAGCTTCTTATGAGCAAACTGACTTTTCTGCAACAGTGCTGTGTCAGAAGCAACACTCTTAATTGTTGCTTTGTGTTTAGTTTTTCAGGCTGCCACTATCTGCCCTTTCTTCTGGCATAGGCACCACTTAGCCCCTTTAAAAGAACAATCACGTGGAAATGATTGCCATTACATTTGTAACACAATTTGTGTTCACATGGTGTTACCTCTTCATCTGGATCAAACTTTTGGCTGCCATCATTTGATACATTACTAATCATCAAAAGACAGAATTCTTTGGCATTTTTTGTTGTTGTTGTTAGCCTCATTGAGTGATCATAGATTTGCACACCGGATCAGATATGAAGCTCATTGTGCCTTATGGCTTTGATTGAATCACTTAATCAGTTAAACCACACATGAAGTACTCTCTTAAAGTGCAATCTGAAAGATCTACAAACTTGTATTATCAGGACTTCCAGCGAATTTACAATGCAATTCTTCATATTTCTTGGCTGCATGTGCTGTATATGTAGTACCTTGCTATCTTGAATGGCCATGGGTTATGGTACTGCCCAACTTCTGGACCATCTCTGCAAACAGAATAACCATATTGTTTTGCAGGACTACTAAATTAGTGACTATGTGAAAAGCTCTGGACCTGATGTGTGTGAGTAAGATCACTTCTTTTAATTCCCTCATTCCAGCACTAAGTGCATGCACATGCTTGACATAGTGTCCCATCTCAAGAATATTACAGGCATTGAGAAACATTTCCATTCGCTCCACATAAGAAGTGAATGATTTACATCCATTCTTGTATATCCCAGGCTGTCTCTGAACCTGTCTGTCCTTGAGCTACCACCTTCTTTCTTTCCCGACAAAACATTGCCACCGTACTCAAGTCATCAGTGTGTTTATTGTTTACACCCAGTATTTCCCACTCTACTGCATACTTACATTGCCTGCCTTGCTTTAATTTCACTTTCGAATCAGTTACTGCCTCTTTAAGAGCAACTGCTGCTGTTTGCACTTATGTACTTTTCTCTCACACAAAGCTGGTTTGCTGCTTTCCATGCAAATCCACTGAGTCATTCTACATTTGGAATCTCCAACAATTTGATGGTTGTGCTTTATGACTACAAAACCTTCTAAAGTCATAGAATCATAGAGTCATAGAATTATACAACACAGAAACAGACCCTTCCACCCAATTCATCCATGCTGACCAAGTTGCTTAACTGAGCTATTCCTCTTTGTCTTCATTTGGCCCATATCCCTCTAAACATTTCCTATCCGTGTAACTGTCCAAATGCCTTTTAAATATCATAATTGTACCTGCCTCTACAGTTTTCTCTGGCAGCCCATTCAATATATTCACCACAGTCTGCGTGAAAAAGTTGTCCCTCAGGTTCCTTTTAAATCTTTCCTCTCTCAATTTAAACCTTTGCCCTCTAGTTTTGTACTCCTCTATCCTGGGGAGAAAAGCTTTGCCCATTCACCTTATCTATGCCTCTCATGAATTTATAAACCTCTGTAAGGTCAACCCTCAGCTTCCTATAGGGAAAAAAGTCCGAACCTATCCAGCACTCCTTATACCCCAAGCCCTCCAGTCCCAGTCGCATCCTGGTAAATCTTTTTTGTACCCTCTCCAGTTTACTGATGTCTTTCCTGCGGCAGGGTGATCAGAACTGTATGCAGTACTCCAAATGTGACCTTGTACAACGATAACATGACACCCCCAACTCATGCATTCAATATTCTGAACGAAGAAGGCAAGTATGCCCAAAGCAGGGCACATGAAGTTCAAATAAGGAGAGATGGATTGGAAAAGTTTAGAGCAATATGGGCCAAATGCAGGCAAATGGGACTATCTCAGGTAGACAACTTGGTTGGCAGAGACAAGTTGGACTGAAAGGCCTGCTTCCATGCTGTATAATTCTGTGACTCTATGAGATTCTATGAAGGTTCAATGACAATTCTTTTTAACAACTTTTCCACTGGTCCCTTTCCTGTTGATCATTAAGAAGAGCATCAAATGAAGTATTTGGGGATGGACCTTGAACTTTACTGGGACAGTGCTGGTAGGTACCAATCATAAAAATAGCCAGATGACACCAGGAGGTTCAGAACTAGGGTGTATATATTATTACATACTAACAGCAAGTATTAAACACATGGTACTTACATCACATAACATGGTGATGTCATTTTATTCCATAGTTACATGAAATATTTACATAGTTATACACAAATACAAGTGAGAATAAAGAAAAACTTAACCCAAAACATTATCTTAAGTTAAATTCTGAATGTAGAGCCAAAGAGTGTGCAAAATGACTGCTCAGTTCAGCTACACAACAGCATTTCAGTGTTTCAAAGGTACAATAAACTAGAGAAATGCAAGTTTAAGCACACATTGTAGTCTGTTACCTCACTCAGTTTTTTTCTATATAGTTTTAAGTGGAACCTGAAGCAGCTGTGGCTCCATACTGATAACTTTTACGAGCAAAGATTTATGTTCCTCCTTCAATTCAATGATTCTCCTGACAAGATGATGTGTTCCCACATAAAATGACACTTACTGGCTAAGATCTCCCCAACCTTTAAACAGATCATCATTGTCAGGTCTAAACAAACACTAAAAGGGAGGGAAATAGATACTTCAACCAGGTTTTAATTTCAGCTATTCAATAAAATTGACTTTCTGGCAAACTATTACCAGGGATGGCAAATTATTGTGGAATATTTTAAACCTACGATGGTAAAGCGATGCTGTCCTTTCATGAGTGACTGCTGTTGAGATGCAAAGGTCTTTCTTACCTATGACCTCAAATGACCATTGTTACTTACAGCAGCGTGTGGTCCTGTCTATGGTCATTCTCCTGGTGAAGTACAGTGATGGGTCACTGCAGCATTCAGTTCCAAGTCAACAACATAAAAGGCTATCCCTTGTCGAATGCAGAACTGTTGTTAATACTATTCCCCATTTTTTTTTGAAGTATCATGTTATTTCAGTGAGTTTTTTTGGGTCAAAACTCAAACATACTTTGACTTTAGAAGTGCCAAGTTGCATTTTTCAGAAAAGGTCACTTCATTTACACAGTTTACAATCCACAGAGCAATGGCCAGAAATTCCCTTTCACTTAACCCAAGTTGGCTTTGACAGAACAAACTGTATCCAGAACATGCAGTATTCCGTGTCATCACTTCAGGTAAAGACTTTCCACACGGCAGTTGTTAGCTGCGTTGATCACTCTTGACAGACGTCTTTAAGTATTTGCAGGTTGTCCCTCATTTAATAAGACCTGTGAGGAACTTGTGGCTGCAGCAAGAATATAAATGAAAGGAACTCAGGCAGCTGCTGCAGTGTACAAGTATGCGTTTCTGAAACACTTTGGGCATGCAGTAATTAACCACTGTAAGGCAATGTTCAGCCAGCACTCTCAGGGTGGCCCAGTAAGTAGCTGCTTTTCACAAATACAGTGCATGCCTTTGAAATTCCTCAATGCAGATTTACAACTCAACAGCTGAAATACCTCAATGCTATCGTTTTAATTAACTCTGTTGTTAATGTGACCTGCACTGTAGTTCATTTTCTTTTATTGATTTGGTTTGATTCCCATTTTGAATATAAAGAAAATTTATGGCTGCTCACAATTTGCAAGACTGTACAAACTTGTATAATTAAAGAAAAAGATTACTTGTCTCACTATTCACATGTTGCCCTTTGTTTTGTCATTGGATGCAGTATTATTTATGACAGACAGATTTGGTCATTGGCACCAAATTTGTGGTAATTACTTTTGCTCCCTACTCCACTTGTTTCTTATTCGAATAAAAGGGATCTTGGAATATTTTTCTGCCCACTTTCAGTGAATTTTATGATAATCATGGCAGGGAATGAAAGGGGTGGAAGTTCCTGGCACATTATAATGTCGCTGTGTGTGGCCTAGGCCAGTTTTATGTGTGTGCCCCGCCAACCCTGGCAATGGAATTTTAACACGCAAGAGGCCCAAGGTAGGAGCGTGATAGAACAGGCCTTACCCACACGGTGAAAGGAAAGGTCCTTCTTCTGTTCACTACGCAATTGGGAAGCTGGTGGAAGAAGTCAGGTAGACCACAGATTGTAGAACATGAGGTGGAATGAGAAGGGAGTTGGAGAGAGGACCAGGAAGGCGTTAGAAGGATTGGGTCTGGGGATGAGGAATTGGGGTTGCGGAGTATAGGACATCAGGAGGTGGGCCTTCAAGAGATGGTCCTGTCGGGACTGCACGGTAGTGTAGTGGTTAGCGTAATGCTTTACAGCGCCAGCGGCCCGAGTTCAATTCCGGCCGCTGTCCGTAAGGAGTTTGTACGTTCTCCCCGCGTCTGCATGGGTTTCCTCTGGGTCCCCTGGTTTCCTCCCACATTCCAAAGACATACGGGTTAGGAAGTTGTGGGCATATTATGTTGGCACCAGAAAAATGGTGACCCTTGTGGTCTGCCCCCAGAACACTCTACACAAAAGATGCATTTCACTGTGTGTTTCAATGTACATGTGACTAATAAAGACATCTCATCTCATCTCATCTCATCTCATCTCATGGGGTGGAGTTGGATGTGAAATCAGTCTGGGGTGTAAGAAAATTGAGGGTGAACAAAGGTCAACTATGATGGAAACATAGGAATGAGCACCAATGAGTGTACTTGCAAGGAGATAGATGTGCACCCATTGGAGGTGTCACTTAAATGGGGGAAAAAGACAGCTCTTAAATCAGAGGAGCATTCCTGTTACTGATATTGGAGAAGCAGTTCTGAGTAAAGATGTGGCTAGAACAAGAAGTGAAAGGGCATCAAGATTTACCTGTCCAGCTGAGGATAGGGGAGGATCATTTTGCTCCATCCATTGGGAAGGAAACTTGCCAGGCACCCCCTTCCCTGCCATTGGGACCAAGTTGTAGATCATGTGAGATATTGGCACCATAAGGTTGGAACAGATGGTGACTCACAGGACACAAGTGTTTAGGACCTATGGCAGGAGGACAGGATTGAATTGGTGCCAACCTTCCTGAGGCTACTGGTGTTGAGAAATAGTGTTCCCACTTTACAATAATGACTACAAAGGATTTCATGGCTGTAAAGCTCTCTTTCATGTCCTGAAAGGGTCACGAAAGTTTCTTTATTATTTGCTAGTCTTTCTTTTTTTCTTATTATCAACTGCTAGGTCTCCACATCAGACTACTGGGCAGGATTGCCAACCTCAGTAATTGTTAATAATTGCAATTTGAAAGTTGTGACACTGCCTGAAAAAGTCACAGAGAAAAATAGCTTGAACATTTTGCATCTACTGCCTCCCAGTGGCACCTCTGCTGAACTACAACTGGACTCAAATCCTGTCACAACCCTGTGACACTTAGCTCCCTGAACAGTCATTAAACCTAAAATTTGCAGAAGTTCACATACGTAGCCCAAACATTGGGATTAAATATTAGATTCTCCACAAGCTTACATGAAATCAAAGGTCACCTTGCAACTGGAGAGTAAGGATTGAATGATAGCCCTTTAATTGAAGTGTGGTGGTGGCAGGGGCTGGTTGGGGGGGAGTGCGGGGGAGAGGGAGTGCAAAGGTTGGCTAGTCCCCTGAAGGGCAGGTGAAATGCTGAGAAGGCTAGAAAAATTGGGTTTCATTGTGTCTGAGGAGTCCAAATGCCACCAGTTCTTATTGGGTTACAGCGAGGCTATTTATACTTGGACATGGACTTGAAACCACATCATGTTAGCACAAAGGAAAGAATGTAACATATTGTATCAGTAATAAGTAGGGAGGGATAGACTCGCAGGTTGGTATGTGACCTTTCCCGCTTGCTGCACAGGTGTCATACCTCCCCCCATCACCTGCCCTCCCCCTCCCCCTCCCCCCCATCACAACTTTTACCCAAATGTACCAAGCCAGAGGAAGGGGAGTAATCCTTATTTCAATCCTTCTTACCATCTGTAAGTTAAAGCAAAGGTAGTGACAGACTGCTGTTTATTCTTTCTTATGACTAGAGCATTATTTAAAGGACTCAAAGAAATTTTTACCATGTCAGATATTCCCTGATCTATAACTTTAATAACGGTTGCTGTTTTATTCAGATTTTGTAAATTACTTTTTTTTCTTGTAGTTAGGAAGTTGTGGGCATGCTATGTTGGTGCCGGAAGCGTGGCGACACTTGCAGGCTGCCCCTATTGTTAAGGCAAAAAGAGCATTTCACTGTGTATCTCGATGTACATGTGACTAATAAATAAATATATATAATTGTAACCATCAGCTTGTTCAACACGTGTCTGCACTGTGCCTGAGTCTAATTCATATGTTCGCGATTTTATCCACGCAATTGGTAATATCTGTGGTCCCAGACAGTCTCTGTAGGCTGTTATCTTAGCTATATTCTTACTTCATTCTGACTAGCCTCATTCAACAAATCCAACTTTTTCTACTTTCATTTCATTTCATTTCTGTGATTTCTAAGTGACCATTGCAAAGTGCCTGAGGGTGAATGTGCAGCCCGCTTCATGTTTCTCCCAATCCTTATACCTGTTCACCTTTCTGGGCTGCGGAAAGCTAATCAAATCACCTACACCGTAAATTCCAACAAAAACAGCCCTAGTTTCCATAATCTCACCTCGTAATTTAACCCTTGGAATCCAGGTTTCATTCTTGTAAACACACCCTGCACGCATTTCAAGGCCAATATATCCTCAATGTACACTGAGCTGTTCATAAATACTCCAGGTGTGGTTCTCCCAGGCTTTTGTGTAGTTATAACAAGACTTCTACCTCCTTGTAATTCAGTCCTTTAAATATAACCCTAGATTTCATTAGGCTTTTTAATTATTTTCTTCAGGGCATTATAATGCCTTTATTGATAAAAGAACAGATCTAACCTTTTTAGGTTCAAAGTCAATGACATAATATTGCCCCACATTGCAATCTTCTTGCCACATCTTTGCCATTTTCTTAATCTATTAACATCTCTGTAATTTTATGAGTTCCTCAACAATCTCTCTGATACATGAACAAATTTGGATGCTGTTTTTTCTATCCCACCCTCAAAGTCTTTTGTGAACATGGTGAACAGTTGATACCACAGTATAGAACCCTCCAATTAGAGAGCCTGTTCATTACTGCTACTTTCTGTAGCCTGGATGGACATTGTCTAACCTGATGCATGGTCTGAGCCTCGATATTCCATTTTATCATGAAAATCAAAAAAACATGCACTTTCTGGAAATCTAAACAGAAAATGTTGGAAATGCTCAGCAGGTCAGGCTGCATCCATGGGAAGAGACACAAAGTTAACATTTCAGGAAGGTTCTTTGTCAGAAAAGAAGCTCGTTAAGATGCAAGGAGGATGGGGGAGATGGATGTCTCTGACAGAGTAAAACCAGGGGATAAAAATGGAAACAAGGTTACCTGGTCAATGAGTGAATGGGAGCAGTTAGAGAGAGAGAACGTGGGCAAGAGAATGTGGGAGTTGTGAAATGCAGTGCAGGAAGACATGGCAGGAAGGTCAGGCTGGGCAGGTCCTCTACTCCCAGAGGGAAAAAAAAGAGAAAAAAAGAAAATACAAACAAATAAGATGAGCCAATTTCACAGATGAATGACTGATACAAACTGAGAAATCAGATTACCTGAAGTTGTGGAAGTCAATACTTCATCCAGAAGGCTGCAACATGCCCAGGTGAAGGATGAAGTGCTGCTCCTCAAGTTTGCATTTGGTCCCATTGGAACAGAAGGCCAGAGGCCAAGAGGTCAGAGTGGGAGTGGGATGGAGAATTAAAGTGGCAGGCAATAGGAAGCCCAGGACAGAAAGCAGGTGCTTTGCAAAGCGATCACCCAATCTACATTTGGTTTCTTCAGTGTAGAGGAGACCATATTGTGACCACCAAACCCACTTTACCATCTTTAGGAAGGCCAGTTACATCTCTCAGGCAGTACACCAGCATCCAGCAAAAGTGTCTGAACAAGGAGCAAGGACTAAGTGTTGAAGTATGTGAGATCACTGCAGGAATGGCGTTCAGTTTAATCTTCCTTTCTTCCCTGCAAAACTGGAACGTAGCTGGCACTTCCTCCGGGACATGGGTGATAACAGCCTTTCAAAGACAAAGAGTGCAAGAGGTTAAAGCCCTCATCACAGACACAGTGAAATATCAGAGAGTCACGCAGAAAGGATATAGGCCCTTCTGCACTCTGACATCATCGAGCACCCTTCTACATTGATCCCATTTTTATTCACCCGAACATTACCATCAATTCTAAATTCTACCACTAATACAACACATTAGGGGCAACTTACGGTGGCCAATTAACCTATCAAAGTGCAGGTATTTTACAGTGCAGGATAAGATAAGATAAGATATCTTTATTCATCACATGTACATCGAACACACAGTGAAATGCATCTTTTGCGTAGAGTGTTCTGGGGGAAGCCCGCAAGTGTCACCACACTTCTGGCGTCAACATAGCATGCCCACAACTTCCTAACCCGTACATCTTTGGAATGTGGGAGGAAACCGGAGCACCCGGAGGAAACACAGGCAGACATGGGGAGAACGTACAAACTCCTTGCAGACAGTGGCCGGAATTGAACCCGGGCTGCTGGCGCCGTTGTATCGTTGTGCTAACTGCTACACTACCAGAGGTAACCAGAGCACCTGGGAGAAACCCAGGGTCAGAGGAAAGTGTGCAAACCATTAGCACTGGAGTCAGGATTGAAGCCCAGTTGCTGGATCTGTGAGATAACAGTCCTATCAGCTGCACCAGTGTGCTGCCCATTTCAACAGTGCAGTAACATCCCGACAGACAACAACTTGTACCTCCATTCACCCAGTGGAATCAGAGCGGAAGAAGAGTTCGTGTTGCAGTTAACTAACCCCATGTCCTGAATGCTTCATTGTCTGAGGAGTTGTGAAGGAGCTGAATGCGGTGCAATGATCAGGAAGTAACATCACTGGGGTTCGGAGTACACTGCCAGCAGAATTCACAGCAGGTATTTCAACAACCAAAAAACTGCTGGAGGAACTCAGTGGGTCCAGCATCATTTGTGGGGGAGAAAGGAATTGTCAAATTTCAGGTTGAGACCCTGAATTAGGATCCTGAATCATAGCTGGTGTTGGATTCCACTGTTTTAATTAGTTTTTTAACATGTATATTGTTTAATACACCTCAAGTGGCTGCACAAGGAATGGTCGCTTCTTACCTTATTGGTTCGTCCATCAGGTGAATACGTGTTTTCTCATTGGTTGGTTTGGCCACAGGTATCTAATAGGTCTCCTGATTGGACTATTGTTAGCTAAGGAGCATTGGTATTGGTTTATTGTTGTCACTTGTACCGAGGTACAGTGAAAAACTTGTCTTGTATGCCGATCGTACAGGTCAATTCATTACACAGTGCAGTTACATTGGGTTAGTACAGAGTGCATTGAGGTAGTACAGAGTACCTCTTATCTCAGGTATAAAAGGTGTTGTTTTTTGTTAATCACTCTCTTGTTCACTTCCTCGCCACCCCCCCCCCCCCCCCCCCCCGACCCCCGGCCCTAGCTCATCTTTAGTTCCTTTTGTCTCAGCTCATCTCCCAGTAGTAAAGCTAGTGCCACGTGCTCTGTGACTGTTTCTTTGTTTTAAACTCTTCCGATAAAACTCTGTGAAGCACCAAGTTGTGTCCAACTCATTCTTGGACTCCTGAAAGAACCTGTGGATTCGAAAATAACTGGATCGGACACTGGTATAGAGAGGAGAGGGGGAAGGGTGAGACAGGGGCTGGCTGGTGAAAGGTGGGCCGAGGAGAGATGAGGAGGTACTTCAACAACACCTCCCACTTTTGAGGTACATTTGCTATTCGTTCAGTTATCGTAGACTCATAGAGACATAGAGAACTCATCAAGCCCACACTGACCATCAACCACCTATTCCTCTATTAATCTCATTTTCCTTCAATTATTTTTTCACTGTGTCATACTGGACGATGAGCAGGGAGAGGCCCACAAATGTGGATGGAATCTGGTATGCACTGCCTGAGGTGGCAGTGGAGGTAGATACTCTCACAGCATTGAAGAAGTATTCAGATGAGAACTTGAATTGTCACGGTACAGAAGGCTATGGATTAGTGTTGATGGGCAGTTGATGGACAGTATGGAAGCGGTAGGCCAAAGGGCCTGTTCCTGTGCTGGATGACTGGTGTGACTTTAGTGGGAGGTATGGGTGTGATTTTTTAAGATCCACGAAAGTAATGCTTGCTTGTGGCAGTGGAGGGAATGAATAAATGTAAATATGAATAAAAATGAAAAAATGAATAAAGGCAACATGGATTTCAGTAATTGCCTGGACTTTGCTGTACATGAAAAAGCATAAGCTTTTGCCATTCATGGCTCATCCAGCTGCCCATGGTTTTAGAGTGCATCGGGTGGCCTAGATCATTGCACTGCTGGCATGTGTTTGAATTTGGCACCCTCTGCAGGGGAATGTGAACAGATCAAGCACAATGTTCCCTTCATCATGAGACCAAAACTGGAGACATTCGCAGATGATTTGCAAATGTTCAGTTCCTTTGCAACCCCTCAGATAATGAAGCATTTGTGCAGTGACATATTCAAGTTTCCACCACACTAGTGGCAGAATATGACCATCTCTAACATGGGAGGCTTGAACTACCCACCCTTGACATTTGGTGGTATTATAAGACCATACCATCACCTAGGTAGCAGGATAATTTCTCAACCCCCTTCTATGTTACAAGTCCCTCCATTCCAGGACATTGCTGAAAAATTACTCAGAGCAAAGCACCAAGTAACACAGACTGCAGGTGCTGGATTCTGGAGCAACACACCATCTGCTGGAGGAACTCAATAGTTCAGGGTTCCTTTCCTCCCACAGATGCAGCTCGAACTGCTGAGTTCCTCCAGCAGCTTGTTTTTCCAAAGTGCCAGGTAAACTATTTTTAGAAACCATAAAAAGGAATTGGATTTGGTTGAGTTTTCTTTTTGAGCTAATCCTCATTGGGAGATGTTGCTTTCAGAGATGTGGTGATTCTTTAGCCAACAATTCCCTCTCACGATTGGATAATGACACAAAGTAAAATGACTTCACACACAGAAAGAGTGCTTGCTAAACCCAGCTTGTTGTGTGAAATCGTTCTTTACTGTTTTAAGGATCAAGGACTCTGAACACGAGCTCTGTAGACCAAAACTAGTTTAATCATAAAGGCAAACGAGGGACAGAATGGATGGGAGCAGACACACGCTCACTCACGCACAGGATACCACGAACACGAGAGGGAAATTGCAACTGGGGTAAAATACACTCTCACACACACACACTGATACACACAAGCACACAATAACAATGTACAACTTCAGGATATAACACTTCAATGCCCGTCCCACACTAGCATTGGCCCTTAACGCTCCCTGAGTCTGAATGAAATGCTCCCTGACCATGTGGTGATGCACTCTTACCAATGATCTCTGCAGCGTTGTCTCACTATCTTGGGGTCGTCAAAAGAGAAAGGGCTAGTGGATGCAGCCCTTTTTATGGTGCTAGGAGGCTGGGTGGAGCCTCACTGTTGTGATTTAAATGAGCCAATGGTGTGGAAATCAAAGACAAAGGTTCCTGCCACAGCCAACGGTCAGGCAGGTTCAGAGACAAAGGGTACTGGTTAGGCAAGTTCAGAGGCAAAAGGTACTCTCACACCTGAGGGGTAGGTGGAGCTGCACCTTGATTGACAGTAGTATCACTTCTGATCAGAGGAGAAATGCTGTCCTCTGGTCAGCGGGGGTCATTGTTGTTACCGTCATGTGACAGCCATGTGGATTTCTCACAACACAGCTGAACTGTAAGAATTCTTACTTAGTGTTTTGTACGCTGATAGATGTTGTTATGGTACTTGGTGAAGAGGATGAAAAAAGATTAAGCAGCATGGTTAGAGGCCCAAGTATTGCTTGACTTTCATAAGATTTTGGGTTCTTTTTTACAGGTTGTGTAACAGCATGGTTTCCTGAGACAGTGTTGGATTTTACTGACCTAGATTTTCCACTGGCATCAGTTGTCATGAAGTCAAAGAAGCATGGAGTCATGTAGCATACCACGCCCATGCCAATTATCAAATGTCTGTCTGTACTAATCCCACTTAACAACACTTGATCCATAGCCTTCTATACCTTGGCAATTCAAATACTCATCAAAAAACACCATCAATGTTATGACAGTACCTGTCTCTGCGTCTCCCTCAGGCTGTGTGTTCCTGATTCCAACCACCCTCTGGGTGAAAATAGTTCTCTCCAGAACCCCTCTAAACCTTTTACTCCTTACCCTAAACTTATGCCCTCTAGTTTTAGACACCTCTACAATGAGGAAAACTTTCCTGCAATGTAACCTATATATGCCCCTCATAATTTGGTAGACCTTTGTCCCTCCTCGGCCACCTCCACTCCAAGGAAAACAAACCCAGCCTATCCAGTCTTTCCTCATAACTGAGGCCCTCGATCCCAGACAACATGCTGGTGAACCTCCTCTGCACCCTCTCCAGTGCAATCACCATCCCTCTGATAGTGTGGTGACCAGGTATGCACTCAGTATTCCAGCTGTGGCTTGACCGAGGTTTCATGAAGTTGTAAATATCTTATAAAGTTATATATTTTATAAACTGAATTGTCGGGTAGTAAGTCAAGATGAGCGCAATTGACAATTTAGATTCTTTCAATAGTTCATTCGATTCATGGATTGACTGGAATGGCTGAAACTATTATCTCATCTCTTGAAGGTACATGGGAATATTCAGCATGGATGGGAAGGAGAATGTGAAGAGAATATGTGGTTACCACATTACAGGCAAATCTACAAGTTAAACATTTGGAATGGTCCACTTCTTTGGAGATCTTAACTTCATGTTCCACCACAAGGAAGAGTAACTATTCTCAAGTTGTTCCATGAAGGATACATGGGTGTACCTCATATCAAACAAGTATAGTAAAACTCTAATAATCCAGTGTCCATTTGTTTAGAAATCATGATAGCTTGGCATTAGCTCACCAGGGCCCTGAGTCCCATTAAACACACTGGATTGTGTTTCCCACATTCCCTTTAATCTCACTTGGGCCCCAGGTATCTGAGTAGCCAGGGCATCAAAGGTTATGGTGAGAAGGCAGGGGAGTGGGGCTAAATGGGAGAATGGATCAGCTCATGATAGAATGGTGGAGGAGACTCGATGGGCCAAATGGCCGAATCCTGCTCCTTTGTCTTATGGTCTTATGGTCTTACTTCCCATGCTTCGTTTAAACTCACTGTGGACCCGTTTCCCCTGGTGTTTTTAATGAAGTCAGGGCCCTGTTTCCCACATTCCTTTTAAAGATATCTGGGCCCTATATCCCATGCTCCCTTTAAGCACGTTATTGTCCTATTTCCCACCCTCCACACTCCCTTTAAACATGTCAATGCCCTGTGCCCCATGCTCCCTTGAAACTACTGGTCCCATTTCCCATGATTACTTTAAACACAGAGGTTCCCTGCAAAAAACTACTGTGTAACCTCTAAAAATAGTGAATTGAAAGTATGTTGGTGTATTAATAGAAGTAATATCCAAAAGTCTGGAAAATCTGCCAGTCCAGCACCACTAAAGTACTGATTGTAACAAACAAGGTGCTGGAGGAACTCAGTGGGTCAGGCAGCATCTGTGGAGGGAAATGGATGGTTGGCGTTTCAGGTCTACTGTCCAGTTCCCTCCACAGATGCTGCCTGACCCGCTGAGTTCATCCAGCACCTTGTTTGTTTCTCCAGATAACAGCATCTGCAATCTCTTGTGTTTCCAAAGTCCTGATAGTGCCGGATTATCAGAGGTTTACTATAATCAGATGTTTAGTCAGGAACAAACAAGCAGCTGGAGGGTTGGAGGACAACGAAAAGGAAGAAGTTGATGCCAAAGCTCTAAATCATTTTGTAGTCAATGATGCTGTATTTGGATGAGATGCTGAATGAAGCTGGTTGTCAGAACAAGTTATTGGATCAGTTTCATCTGCAGTTCTTCTGGATGATGGTCACATGATGAAATGTCATCAAGACCACATAAGATATAGAATGCTGCAGTCATCTGTTTAAACAGGATATTCTGGAACAAGAGTTTCCTTACCTATTACTGAAAATGAAGGAGAACACACTGTGGAAAGAGATATTACCATCGAAGGGTGATGTTCCAGCATAAACTGCACTGCTTTATTCACAAGTGAAGAAACCAACAGATACATTGACCTACTAAATACAGAAACATTATCAAATTGTTGTAGTATTGCAATTTTATGATCAGTAGGTTTACATCTATATTAAGGATGTTGCAATATGATAATTATTATTGGGAGGGTTCCATTAAAAGATGTGATTCAAATATTGTAAACTCTCTTCGTCTTCTGAGGCAGTCCCTTGGGGTCAAGGATGACTGACCTCCACTCTGGTTCTGTGGGTTCTGAGTTAGCTAACGAGATCAGTGTGGGAAATGCAGACCATCCCAGGGACGGGGGAGGTAGTGGCTGACAGAAAGAGTGGGTGAGCACTTCGTGAGGTGGTCCCCTCCTTCTGGCGCTTACGTGGGGCTACTGTGAGCTTGCGATGCATGGCCTTTTGGGTCTCAGTGCCACTCCGAATGTTCCTTCTCCACTTTAAGTGGCCGTAGGTCTGAAATGTCCAGGAATCAGTGAGGACAATACATTTCTTCAAGGAAGAGCTGTGGTAATTCTGATTGGAAGAGGTTTCTTGAGAAGGTGTTGTGATTCTAATGCTATTAACTCCCTCCAGTGGTCTAAGGACAACACTGAATAACATTGCTTTGCTTGGAGGGAGGTACATTTTGAAAACTCACAGCTATGTGTTTTTACTCAAAGACTGTATACGTTGAGTGATGTCATTATGATATTTTTTACTCAACAGGTTATTGTCTTTAATAAAGGCATGTTGTATGTGTTTTAAATAAAACATTTTACCATCAGATTTGTTAACATTTAATCTTTATTTGCATCTGAATTGTATATGATTCCACCATTGATATTTCTGACTGGAAACATCTATTTCTTTCTCGGCCTAAGCATCCTGACTTGCTGAGTACTTTTATATTTTTATTTCCGATTTCCAGCATCTGCAATGTTATTTTATTCAAGTTTTAATCCAAAAAAAATAAACAAAATGATAATGTAAACACATGTAAGAGAAATCCTGAAGGCATTCATTATATTCAAATCTAAACAAAGATGTTAATAAAAATGTGTACATAAACAAAACTTGGTAATGTTCAAAACTGTTGCATAGGATATTTGATAAAGATGGAAAGGTGAATTAGCTTACACATTTCAAGCTATATAGACATATCATTATCATATATAAATATACTTATTGCATTCTTGGCCTTTGCATGAAAACGTGATTATCAAAGAGTGCTACATGCTTGCAGGTGCTACCTGTCAGATGAAACGTTAAACTGAAGTTCCATCTGCTCACAAAGGTGGTCGTAAAATGCTCCACAGTACAATTTCAAAGACAGTATCCCGGCAAGTGCTGATATTTCAGTCAACATCACTAAAACAGCTATCTGGTCATTTGTTTATTGGAGCCTTCTTTGTGCAAATCAGATGCTGTGTTTCCGATGCGCAACAGTGATTACTCTTCAAAAGTTCTTCATTGGTTGTAAAAGTGCACTAGAAAACATGGAAAAGAGGTCAAATGTGGTATATAAAAGCAAGCCTTTTGTTTTAGAAGAGGTGTTCTGCATGAGATATTTCTGCATTGATATTTATTATTTAATTTCATAAATGCAACACTGGGGTTTATCCTTATGAGTAATAAAGTTAAGTGTTTTTGAAATCTCTTAAAACTTTTCTACAAATTCATTGAAAGATGTGCACTTCATCCAGTTTCATAATACTGTGTATTGTGATATTTTGCAATAGAGTCCTCTCTTGCTCAATGTGAATAATGCCATAGGAAAGCAGTCTCACTATGGTGTGTTATAGAGTCATAAGTCTGGATATTGCATCCATTAGCAACTCTTTTATGCATAAGTTGAACATATAAGTGACTTAACTTGAGTTAGATGGTGCTACCAATCATTTCCAGGTAAAATCATGCCTTTTAGGAAAATGGCCCAGAAACAATTCATGTCAGCGCATTGGTCACGCAGCGAATGACATCACAAGTTGCACATTACACAGTTCTGGGTACCTTCTTTAAACATTCACAAAAAAATCTAAAGTTCATAAAACATTGGTTCGGCAGGATATAGTAATCTCCTGTGTGCAGTTCTGGTCGCCATACGATAGGAAGGAAGTGATTGCATTGGAGAAGGTGCAGAGGAGATTCACCGGGATGTTGCCTGGGATGGAGCATCTCAGTTATGAGGAGCGACTGGATGGATGTGGTTTGTTTTTCCTTGGAGCAGAGGAGGCTGAGGGGCAACCTGATAAAGTTATACAAACTTACGAGGGGCATTGATAAGATTGGTAGTAGGAAACCTTTCCCCATAGCAGAGAGGTCTAAAACTAGAAGGCAAAGGTTTCGAATAAGAAGGAGATATGAGGAGGGCGGTTATAAATCTTGATCACTGAGTGGGTGGTGGAGGCATTTAAGAAGTTTCTAAATGAGCACTTAAATCCACAGGGCATAAAGGCAATGGGCCAAGTACTGGTAAATGGGATTAGTATAGACAGGTGTTCAATTGTCAGCATGGATTTGGTGATCTGGATGGATGTGTGCTGTGACTCAATTAGTCCATGGGTATATTGCACTGGGATTACCAATAAGACACCAATGAAAGGTAATTGGCAAATGGTAATTAGTTTATTATTCTCACATGTACTGAGGTCCAGTGAAAAGCTTTCTTTGCATGCCATCCATACAAGTCATTCCATATATGATAGTACTAAAGGAAATTAATAACAGAATGCAGAATATAGTGTTACAGTTACAGAGAAAGTGCAGTGCAGGTAGGCAAATAAGGTGCAAGGATCATGATGAGGTAGATTGAGAGATCAATAGTTCATCTTAATTGTATAAGAGGTCTGTCCAAGAATCTTATAACAGCGGGATTGAAGCTGTCCTTGAGCCTGGTGGTAAGTGTTCTCAACTTTTTGTACCTTCTGCCTGATGGAAGGGGGAGAAGAGAGAATGTCTGGGACGGGAGGGGCTTTGATTATGTTGGCCACTTTCCTGAGGTGGTGGGAAGTGTAGACAGAGTCAATGGAGGGGAGGTTGGTCTTGGGCAGAGCAGTTGCCATACCAATCTGTGATACATCTAGATACTTTCTATGGTACTTCTGGAAAAAATTGGTGAGGGTCATTGGGGACATGCTGAATTTCCTTTGCTTTCTGAGGAAGTAGAGGTGCTGGTGTGCTTTCTTGGCCATAGCATCTACGTGGCTGGGCCAGGACAAGTTGTTGGTGATATTTACACCTAGAAAGGGTATCCACCTTGAAAGGGTATCCATTTTGACAAAGATTCCTTGCAAGCAGCATTTGCCAGCCTCACCTCTCAATGCTTAGGATATATAAAACCTCATCACTGGTAGTTCCATCACTGCAGACTTTTTAGATGATGTACGTCAGAGATGCAATTTCTGCCTCACTGATTATCCCTGCCTCACAGTGGCCTGGGTCCATTTGTGGCACAAAACTTATTCATTGGGTGCAGGAGATGTCCATGAACACAGGAGATTGCCATATCCTGCCTTTACCACATTGTCATCATTTCCTTGGCAGCCTTTTATGCAGCTGTTCCATGATTATTATGGGAAGAGTTCCCTCAAGGTCTGACGCACTTCCCAGTGATCAATGAAACAGGGACGTTGCAGTTGGCAGTTTTTTCATGCACCTCCCATTGGGAATTAGACAGGTCCCACATTCATGAGTGTGAAGTACGAAACCCTATTCTAAACAGCTTTTTGGCCAATTGTATGATGTTTCAGTTCAATCTGCATACAATATAGGTCAACACACCAAAAGTGCATGAAATCTGGTTTCTGGGCAATGGAGTCACTTTGGCAGAGGAAGAGAGACTGCACCTGTTCTCTGCAGAGCTCTCCAATCAATCCCATTCCTCTGTTCTTCCCCTGTAGCCCAATACATTTATTTCCTTTCTTAAGTTCCAGTCAATTTCCTTTGCAATCATCACTTTTCTTATAACCTCCTTGCTTTTGTACTCCCTAGCTCCATTTATGTATTCTAAGATCCCATTTGCTTTGCTGACAACTCTTGCAATATGCACTGCCACCTTCAAAGACCTATGCACACAAATCCCAGGTCTCCTTGTTCCTGCAAGCTGTAGAATGTATATTGATGGTGGAGCCAGAAAAGTGAAGGTCTTTATCATTTGCCACAGAAAACATTATTTCTCACATCCCTCTGTGTTTAGAGTCATAGAGTAATACAGCATGGAAACAGGCCCTTCAGCCCAACTCGTCCATGCTGAACTTTGTGCCCACCAAGCTAGTCCCATTTGGCCCATATTCCTCAAAGCCCCTCCTATCCATGTATTTATGCAAGTGTCTTCTAAATGTTATTGTTTCTTGCACAAAATCTTGAATCCGTGTCCCCTCAACCTAGTCCCATCAACTGATGGGAAAACTTGTCCTTTGTCTATCTTAAACCTGTCATAATCCATTAAATCTCCTCTCAAGCTTCTGTGCTTCAAGGAGAATGACCCCATCTTCTCCATCCTACCTTGCGTCTAAAATCCCTCACCCTCGGTACCCTCCCAGTAAATAAGGAGCTGTTGGGGGAACTCAGCAGGTCAGGCAGCATCTGTGGAGGACAATGGACGGTCGATGTTTTGGGTCGAGACCCTTCATCTGGGCTGCAAGAGTAGAGGGGGAGATAGCCACTATAAGGAGGTGAGATGGAGGGGTAGGGCAAGAGCTGGCAAGCAATAGATGGGTCCAGATGAGGAGGGGTGACAGGCAGATGGAGTCAGGTGGGGGAGGAAAGCGTCGAGATAGTGACAGAGGCTGGGAGGCAACAAAGGGCTGCAGATGATGGAATCTGATAGGAAGACGGGGAGGAGGAATCAAATAAAGGAGGGATGGTGGGCAGATGGGAAGAGTTGGGGGAGGGGACCCAGTGGGAGGATTATGTAACTTCTGTACTAAGGATAATTTTCAAGCTGTGGCCTAATCAGTGCTTTTAAAAAGGGTCCTTATAACCTCCTTGCTTTTGTACTCCCTAGATCTATTTAGACCATAGAACGCAGTACAGGTCCTTTGGCCCACAAAGTTGTGCTGACATCTTATCCTGCTCTAAGATCTATCTAACCCTTCCCTCCCACATAGCTCCCCATTTCTCTATCATTCATGCGGCTATCTAAGAGCCTCTTAAATGTCCCTAATGTATCTGCCCCCACAACCTCCGCAGGCAGTGTGTTCCACGCACCCACCACTCTGTGTTTTTAAAAGAAAAGCTTACCCCTGACATCCCCCTTATACCTTCCTCCAATCACCTTAAAATTATGTCCCCTCGTGTTAGCCATTGTCACCCTGGGAAAAAGTCTTTGACTGTCCACTCAATCTATGCCTCTTATCATCTTGTACACCTCTATCAAGTCACCTCTCATCCTCCTTCTCTCCAAAGAGAAAACCCCTAGTTTGCTCAACCTATCCTCATGAGACATGCTCTCCAATTCAGGCAACATCCTGGTAAATCTCCTCTGCACCCTCTCTAAAGCTTCCTAAGATTCCATTTGCTTTGCTAACAATTAGAACCATAGAACCATAGAACCATACAGCACAAAACAGGCCCTTCGGCCCACCGTGTCGTGCCGTCCATCAGACCACCCTCACACTACCTAACCCCTTCCTCCCGCATATCCCTCTATCTCACGTTCCTCCATATGCCTATCCAACAAGCTCTTGAACCTGTTCAATGTATCTGCCTCCACCACCACCCCAGGCAGTGCATTCCATGCACCAACCACTCTTTGGGTGAAAAACCTCCCTCTGACATCTCCCCTGAACCTCCCACCCATACCTTAAAGCCATGACCTCTCGTCTTGAGCATTGGTGCCCTGGGAAGGAGGCACTGACTGTCTACTCTATCTATTCCTCTCAATATTTTATATACCTCTATCATGTCTCCTCTCATCCTCCTCCTTCCAGTGAATAAAGCCCGAGCACCTTAAGCCTCTCCTCATATTCAATACCCTCCAATCCAGGCAGCATCCTGGTAAATCTCCTCTGCACCCTCTCCAATGCCTCCACATCCTTCCTATAATAAGGCGACCAGAACTGAACACAGTACTCTAAATGTGGCCTAACTAGAGTTTTGTAAAGCTGCATCATAACCTCGCGGCTCTTAAACTCAATCCCACGACTTATGAAAGCCAACATCCCATTGGCCTTCTTAACTGCTCTTTCCACCTGTGAGGCAACTTTCAACGAACTGTGAATATGAACCCCCAGATCCCTCTGCTCCTCCACACTGCCAAGTACCTTGCCGTTTACCCTGTACTCTGCCCTGGAGTTTGTCCTTCCAAAGTGTACCACCTCACACTTCTCCGGATTGAACTCCATCTGCCACTTGTCAGCCCAGCTCTGCATCCTATCAATATCCCTCTGTAAGTTCCGACAGTCCTCCACACTATCCACAACACCGCCTATCTTAATGTCGTCCGCAAACTTACTAACCCAGCCCTCCACCCCCTCATCTAAGTCATCTAGAAATATCACAAAAAGTAGAGGTCCCAGAACCGATCCCTGCGGGACACCACTAGTCACTGCCTTCCAGTCCAAGGGCACTCCTTCCACCACAACCCTCTGCTTTCTACATGCAAGCCAATTCCTAATCCACACAGCCAAGCTTCCTTGGATCCCTCGGCCTCTGACCTTCTGAAGAAGCCTACCATGAGGAACCTTATCAAATGCCTTACTAAAATCCATGTAAACCACATCCACCACACTGCCTTCATCAATCTTCCTGGTCACCTCCTCAAAGAACTCTATCAGGCTTGTGAGGCAAGATCTTCCCTTCACAAAGCCATGCTGGCTGTCCCTAATCAGTCCATGATTCTCTAGGTGTTCATAAATCCTATCCCTTAGAATCCTTTCTAACAGCTTACCCACCACAGACGTGAGACTCACCGGTCTATAATTCCCTGGCCTATCCCTATTACCTTTTTTGAACAAGGGGAACCACATTCGGCAATCCTGCAATCCTCCGGCACCACCCCCGTAGACAACGAGGACTCAAAGATCCTTACCAGTGGTTCAGCAATCTCCTCCCTAGCCTCTCGAAGCAGCCTGGGGAAAATCCCGTCAGGCCCCGGAGATTTATCTGTCTTAATATTATTTAACAACTTCAACACGTCCTCTCTTGATATCAACAACCTCAAGAACATTACCCTACAGCACTCCCTTCCGCATCATCAAGACCCCTCTCCCTGGTGAATACCGAAGAGAAGTACTCATTGAGAACTTCTCCCGCTTCCGCCGCCTCCAGGCAAATTCTCCCACCTTTGTCTTTAATCGGACCTACCTTTACCCAAGCCATCCTCCTACCCTTCACGTACTTGAAAAAAGGCCTTGGGATTTCCTTAACCCTACTAGCCAAAGCCTTTTCATGTCCCCTTCTAGCTCTCCTCAGCCCTTTCTTAAGTTCCTTCCTCGCTACCCTATATTCCTCACGGGCCCTGTCTGAACCTTGCTGCTTATACCTCACGTATGCTACCTTCTCCTCCCTAACAAGTCGTTCCACCTACTCTCGTCACCCACGGTTCCTTCACCCTGCCATTCCTTCTCTGCCTCACCGGGACATATTTATCCCTAACATCCTGCATAAGATCCTTGAATATCGACCACATCCCCATGGTACATTTTCCTTCAAAAAGGACATCCCAATTTACACTCCCAAGTTCTCTCCTTATAGCCTCGTAGTTAGCCCTTCCCCAATTGAAAAACCTCTTGTCCTTTCTGCACCTGTCCCTGTCCATGACAATTTTAAAGGTTATGGAGCAATGGTCACTGTCCCCCAAATGCTCACCCACCAATAGATCCCTCACCTGTCCCGGTTCATTTCCTAAAACTAGATCTAACATGGCATTCCCTCCAGTCAGCCTGTCAACATACTGCGTCAGGAATCCCTCCTGGACAGATTTAACAAATTCTGTCCCATCTAAACCTTTGGCACTAAGCAGGTTCCAGTCTATATTTGGGAAGTTGAAGTCTCCCATTATAACAACCCTGTTATTTCTGCTTCTCTCCAAACACTGCCTGCCAATCTGCTCCTCTATATCTTGCAATATTCTTGCAATATGCACTGCCACCTTCAAAGATCTAGGCACACAAATCCCAGGACCCCTTGTTCCTGCACTCTGTAGGCTGTATATTGCCTCTCCCCTTCCCTTCTGCTGAAATCCAGTGCATTCCCTTCATTAAGCTTTTTTGTACTACAACTTTTTTCAATTATGCTTGTCAAAATGATCTGCATTTTACAAATCCATGTTAACTTTACTTAATTAGCTCAAATCTCTTCAGGTGTCTGTTCATTTTTCCCTTGATCATTGCTTCAAAAGCCATACCCATCACCAGTGTTAGACTGAATGGGTCGTAGTTATAGCATGATTGTCATACTAATCATTACATTACTACTAGGATATGAATAGAAAAGATCTTTGCTTATTCACAGGATGCAAGTATCGCAGGTGACACTAGCATTCATTGTCTAACCCTAACTGAAGCACATTTGGTGGATCTGGAGTCATATACAATCCACATTGTGTAAGGATGGCAGATTTCCATCCCGGAAGGACAACAATAAAGCCTTTAGATTTTTAACAACGATCCAGTACTTTATTGGTTAGTATTACTGAGACCAGATTGTTTTTAAATTCCAGATTTATTTAATTATTTGAACTTGTAGTGGCTGCTACCGCGATGTGAAAGCAAGACACTAGTCGGTGGGCTGCAGAACAAAAACTGGTTTATTTTCCCGCCTCGCACGGGCCTTTTAAGAGGAACGGTTCCCGCCCACCGAAAACGGAAATGACGTATGCGCTACGTCATCAAACTTTTCCCGCGCACCGGTTCTCCCTGTCGCACGGGGAAGATGAAGGCCCAACGCCATCTTGGGCCTCGCCGCTCCGATGACGTGCGACCCGACCACCGAGCCGGTTCGCTTGCTCGGACGGTGAGTCACTACAAACTTAAATTTCCCGGCTGTCATGATTCAAGTTCATACCTCTGCTCTAAAATTTTGAGTGCTAGTCCATTAAATTACCAGTATGGTACCATATCCAACACTTAAATATAAAGCTTATATTGCATCAAAGAAGAAGTCGAGTATCACAAGCCTTGAGTCAAGTTAAATTTATGCAATTCAAATGAAATGAGTATTAAAATTTTGAAAGAAAACATGTAATTAAAATTAGTGAAAGTTATTTTGCATACTTTTTGTAAGATATTCTATTGCTATTTTCAATGTTAAATTTACAAGATTAGACTTCCACCTTTCATTATCTCATGCAACAGGTCACTTAATCCACCAGTGATATAAATTTCATTTCACCCCAGCAACACAATCTCTTGGTTTCAGAAGGACCTTCTAGATCATCATCTTCCCCTCCCCCTGCGCCCCTCCCCCTTCCCCCCTCCCCTCAGGATCAAGGATGACTTACTTTCACTGTGGTTTTGCGGGTTCCTATGTGGGACCCACAGACCTTTCCACAGTCACAGGAAGTGGCTGAAGGGGAAGGTGGGGGCTAGTTTGTGTGCTGGTGTGCTCCTTCTGCCACTTCTGCGAGGCTTCTGTATGCTTCCGATGATTGGTTCTCAACCCCACCTCGAATACTCCTCCACTTTATGTCATGGGCAGAGGTTCCCAGGAGTCATAGAGTAATACAGCATGGAAACAGGCCAACCATGGTGCCCAAGAAGCCAGACCCATTTGCCTGCATTTGGCCCATGTCCCTCTAAACCTCTCCTATCAGAGAACATAAAACATAAAACATAAAACATTACAGCACAGTACAGGCCCTTCAGCCCACGATGTTGTGCCGACATTTTATTCTGCTCTAAGATCTATCT
The DNA here is from genome assembly GCF_009764475.1 of Pristis pectinata. Taxonomy (NCBI): domain Eukaryota; kingdom Metazoa; phylum Chordata; class Chondrichthyes; order Rhinopristiformes; family Pristidae; genus Pristis; species Pristis pectinata. Next base: position 16,659,704 of record NC_067405.1, read on the forward strand.
AACCTTTCCCTCCCACATAGCCCTCCATTTTTCCATTATTCTTGTGGCTATCTAAGAGTCTCTTAAATATCCCTAATGTATCTGCCCCCACAACCTCTGCTGGCAGTGCATTCCACACATCCACAACTCTCTGTGTATTAAAAAAAACTTACCTCTGACATCCCCCTTATACCCTCTTCCAATCACACTATAGTTATGACCCTCATGATTATAGCCATTTTCACCCTGGGAAAAATTCTCTGACCATCCACTCGATCTATGCTTCTTAACATCTTGTACACCTCTATCAAGTCACCTCTCATCCTCCTTTTCTCCAAAGAGAGAAGCCCTAACTCACTCAACCTATCCTCATAAGACATGTTCTCCAATCCAGGCAGCATCCTGGTAAATGTCCTCTGCACCCTCTCTCTAAAGCTTCCACATCCTTCCTAAAATGAGGCAACCAGAACTGAACACAATACTCCAAGTGTGGTCTAACCAGAGTTCTATAGAGCTGCAACGTTACCTCGCGGCTCTTGAACTCAATACCCCGACTAATGAAGGCCAACACACCATACGCCTTCTTAACAACCCTATCGACCTGCACGGCAACCTTGAGGGATCTATGGACATGGACCCCAAGATCCCTCTGTTCCTCCACGCTGCTAAGGGTCCCGCCATTAACCTTGTATTCTGCCTTCAAATTCGATCTCCCGAAGTGTATCACTTCACACCTTTCTGGGTTGAAATCCATCTGCCACTTTTCAGCCCAGGTCTGCATCTTATCAATGTCCTGTTGCAACCTACAGCAACCTTCTACACTATCCACAACACCACCAACCTTCGTGTCATCTGCAAACTTACTAACCCACCCTTCCACATCCTCATCCAAGTCATTTATAAAAATCACAAAGAGCAGGGATCCCAGAACAGATCCCTGCGGAACACCACTGGTCACCATATACTTATCCAAATGTCTTTTAACTGTCATTATTGTACCTGCCTCAACCACTCTCCCTGGCAGCTCATTTCTATATACGCACCACCCTCTTCATGGAGAAGTTGCCCCTCAGATTCCTTTTAAGTCTTTAACCTCTTACCTTGAACCAAGAGCTGGAAGGGGTTGTTACATATCTTCAAGGAGGCTTTGAGAACATCCTTAAATTGGCAGCATGGTAGCATAGCGGTTAGTGTAATGCTATTACAGCGCCAGCGACCTGAGTTCAAATCCCACTGCTGTCTGTAAGGAGTTTGTGCATTCTCCCTGTGTCTGTGTGGGTTTCCTCTGGGTGCTCCGGTTTCCTCCCACATTCCAAAGCCATACAGATTAGGAGCTGTGGGCATGCTATGTTGGCGCCAGAAGAGTGGTGATACTTGCGGGCTGCCCCCAGCACATTCTCAGTAACACAAAGAGACGCATTTCACTGTGTGTTTCGATGTACATGTGACTAATAAATAAATATCTTTCCTTCTGTACACCTGCTAATCTCTTCCCATTACAGAATGTCTGTTTTAGAAGTCTGTGGTGAATGAGGGAGCCTGCCCAATGGACCCAACTGTGTGTAACACGTCCCAGTGCTGGGGACGTTGACCCTGGAGAGGATGCTGAGATTGATGCACTTGTCCTTCCAGTCAAGTTAGAGGATATTGGTACAACAGCGTTATTGTTTCATTCCTTTGAATTTATGGGTTTTGACAGCAGTTCCACTTGGAATTGCCACCATTTCCTCACATAAGTGTCAGTGACTTCAGCAACTCCCCTGTGAGCACAGAATCCCAGACTCACTTGCTAAGCTCTGCTATTGATTTGCCACCCACTCTCCACTGCAGGGCTCCTAATGGAGTACAATAGTGTAAAGGAGGCTCACTAAGTTTCTTCAGTACTTACATGGGCAATCTACTCCCAATCCTGCACCAGATTACACTTACAAAATCCATTCAATTGCAAGTAGTTTGGATGTAGGGAAGGATGAAAAAAAAATAAATTGGGTTACATTTTTTATTGATTGTGTTTTGTTTACTGTTTTTAATTTTTTAATTACTCAAATGTGCTTCTACCAGTCTTTTAGAAAAGCTTAATAATTCATAATGTCTTAGTCATCAGCAGTTTAAGTGGTTTTGAATATCAGAAGCATTCAGAAATATTGAAAGAAATTAGCAACCTTGACGTAACGGGGACTTATTCTGGCCCACACACGACACAATTACATCACTGAGAGCCCTGCTATTGGCCAAGACCTCACCACCCTCACCACACATCGCTGAGAACAGCTGGATCCATTTTCTGGATGAAGAAAAGTTAAATTCTGGAGAATAGGGAATGTGGGTGGTGAATACAGGCAGTGGAGTCCACTCAGAAGAATCTAGCCCAAAGGTGATCCAGAATAGCGATGAAGCTACTTCTCCAGGAATTAAAAATGTTGCTAATGGACTTTCAAACAACTTTAAAAATCAAGAAATAGTGCTTGCAGGAATGTTTCTCATTTACAGAGCTTTTCCACAGCTCTCCAGTGCCCTCTAGTGCTATCTTTGAAAACACTCATCCTTATCCCATTTAATTCATGGACTGCAGTTGAAGAATATTATATCCTTGATTCTAAAATAAGGACACTTTTTTTTTGTTGGCCAAATATATAAAAGTGAAATTATTTCATATTAAAATACCTAATCACATTGAAACTGCTTAATGTCATCTTGAGGAAAATGTTTAGTCTCTTCAGGTGAAATCTGTGGCTACCACTTTAGAATGGCCATTAGTCCAATTATTTTAAATGGATTAACACCATTAAAGTACCTGACATGATTATCCCAATTCTTACAAAATTGAAGTAGTGCAATCGATGGTGTTGTGAAATTTAAAAAAAAGAACGTCCTGGAAATAGTAACCTGGAAAATTCTGTTGTAAAATCTGATCTGAAATGTCACCTTTTTCCACAGATGCTGCCTGACTTACTGAATATTTCCCGTATTTCTTGTCTATTATCTCAGCTCACTTATGGCTGGTAAGTGGGTACACCAGAGCTCTGGTGTTCATAGTATACAAATGGAGTATGCAAGTCTTTCTACAACTGAACAAGGTGCAAGTGAGATGACAACCAGAGCACTGCAAGCAGTCTTGGTCTCCATGTTTAGGGACGGGTATTCTTGCATTGAAGGCAGTGCAAAAAAGATTCACTAGGTTGACTTCTGGGATGAAGTGGTTGTTTTATGAAGAAAGGTTGAGCAGCTTGGGCCTACACACATTGGAGTTTTTTTAAAAAACATGAAAGGTGACTTTTGTAACATATAAAACATATCTTGACATCATGCATATAGAAAGATCGTTTCTCCTTGCTGGGGAATGCAGAACCAGTAGGCATTGTTTTTTAAGATGGAGATGAGGAGAAATCTCTTCTCTCAGAGGATTGTGAGTCTTTGCAATTCTCTACCCAAGGAGCTGTGGAAGCTGAGTAATTGAATATATTCAAGAATGAAATGGACAGATTTTTGGTCCATTAGAGAGGAAAAGATTATAAGGAATAACCAGAGACCAAGATCAGCTCAGTAATGATCTTACTGAAGAGACTTGAGGACCCGTATATGTACTCTGCTCCTAGACTTTAAGCATATTCTTATGTTTAGATTTACCAGGGGGTGCACTACCTTTTCATACCGGTGTCTGTTCACTTGATGTTAGTGCTTTGCAATGTTTTGCTGTGTTAAAGACACTGGAGGTTGTGGATATTGTTGTTGCAATGTCTGTGAAGAAGCTAAGGGTGCACACATTGACTGTCTTGAAAACAACCACTTCAATCATTGCTTCAGTACCACCTTGATTCTTTCTTTTCTACTTTTGTTATCTTTCACGTCTTAACTTTCACTTCCTCGTAATGGAAATGTTAAAATCCTACAAACCTTCTCCAACTATTAACAAATGTCAAATTTAAGCAGTGAAAAAATCATAGTTTATCAACACCCACCTACATCATTCACATATACTCTTGGGCTTGCTATGGACATTATACCTTTAACAAGTATGACTCGGGTAAAAAGCAAACTCCGTGAATTAAATTCTGCAACGTGAAGAATAATAATCCCATTTATGGCCCATTAGTGTCAACAAAAAGAAACTTGGAGACAGTGGATCTAATCTTATTAACTCACTTACATACATCTAGGTTGACATAAATGGGAAAATATTTTACCTAAACTTTGGAAAATGTGATGCTTAACAAAGGTGGCCAACAGAGATTTTTGCAGATCTTTTCCCATTGGTTATTGTCACCACCAAAACAACATGTTGTGACATTGTGACCCCTAGTTCTAGATCCTCAGCCAGGGGAAACACCCTCTCTGTACCCAGCCTGCTGACTCGGAAAGGATTTTTTAAAAATGTCTGAGATCTTCTTCTGAATTCCAGAGAATGAAAGTCTAATTTACTCAGTCTCTTTTCATATGGCAAACCCATCTTTCCTGAAACCAATCTAATGAATCTTTGCTGCACTCCTTCAATGGCAAATGTATCCTTTTCTCAGATTAAGAGACCAAAACCATATGCAATACTCTGGGTGTGTGCTCACCAAGGCCATATATAACTGCAGGAAGGCATTTGTATTCAAATCCTTTTGTAATAAAGGGCAACATACTATTTGTCTTCCTGGTTGCTTGCCACATCTGTGTGAAAATATCAACATCAATACCTCCCAATCTGTTGCTATTTAATAAATGCTCTGCTTTTCTATTTTGTACGCTAAAATATATAACTTCACATGTTTCCACATTATACTCCTTGTTTTGTTCTTTCCCACTCACTCAGTTTGTCTATATCCCCTTGAAATTTTTTTTACATCCTCCTCCCTATTCTCAAGCCCATCCAATTTTGTATCTCCAGCAAACTTGGAAATATGACCTTTGTTCCCCATGGTCAAATCACTGGTATGAACAAATGGACAGCTGAGGCCCAAGCACCAGTGCTTGCAGTACCCAACTAGTCACATCCAGCCAACCTGAGAAAGTTCTATTTATTCCTAATCTTTGATTTCAATCCAGTAACCAATTTTCAATCCATGTGAGTTTATTACCTACGAATCTTAAGGTGATAGGAGGGATGTCAGAGGTATGTTTTTTACACAGAGAGTGGTGGGTGCGTGGAACGCACTGCCGGCAGAGGTTGTGGGGGCAGATACATTAGGGACATCTAAGAAACTCTTAGACACGTGAATGATAGAGAAATGGAGAGCTATGTGGGAGGGAAGGTTTAGATAGATCTTAGAGCAGGATAAAATGTCATCACAACATCGTGGGCTGAAGGGCCTATACTGTGCTGTAGGGCAGCACGGTAGCATAACGGTTAGTGTAATGCTATTGCAGCGCCAGCGACCTGAGTTCAATTCCCACTGCTGCCTGTAAGGAGTTTGTATGTTCTCCCTGTGTCTGTGTAGGTTTCCTCTGGGTGCTCCGGTTTCCTCCCACATTCCAAAAACGTACAGGTTAGGAAGTTGTGGGCATGTTATGTTGGCACCGGAAGCATGGCGACACTTGCAGGCTGCCCCCAGCACATTCTCAGTAACACAAAAAGACGTATTTCACTGTGTTTCGATGTACATGTGACTAATAAATAAATATCTTAAATATCTTTATGTTCTATGTAAGTCTGTCTGCTGTAATCTTATTGATTAGCCTTCTGTATGGGACCTTAACAAAAGTCTTTTGACACTCCAAATGCATCACATCCAATTGATTCCCACTTGTTTATTTTAGGTGTCACATCTTCAAAGAATTCCAAAAGATTAGTCAAAGATGAATTTCCCAGTCCTATTATTCTATCCTCAATGTTCTGTTATTACATCCCACACTATAGACTCCAATATCTACCACACATCTGCATTTAACTGAGTATATGAAGGAGACCTTGTGAAACCGAAGTCAATGAGCATCAAAGAATGTTGTGAGGGTCAATCATCTCAGTCCCGGGCCATCACTGCAGACCAATCCACATACCACTGAAGGTTGCAATTAAATAAGGAAGTTTTGAAAGCAACTAAGGATTCTTTCCCTTATTGGCTGAAGCATTAAATAAAAGAGAGAGAGGAGATCATGGTAGGATTATACGCAATTCTAGTTAGGCTACAGTTAGAATACTGTGAACAGCTCTGTTCCCATATTAATGAAAGGGTCTGATAGCATTAAGAGATTAAGATGAGATTTATAAGGATGTGGCTAGGGAATGAAAAGTTTAGTTGAAGAGAGATTGGCTCAACTGGGGTTGTTCTCTTTACATTAGAGGGTGTTGATTGGCAAATTTATTGACATGTATGAAAAGATAAGAAGCCTGAACTGGTTGAACAATGGAGAATTCCCAAAGACTATTGAAGGAAAAGGCCAATTTGGTGCCCAGACCTACATTTCAAAGACATCCACCAGAGTGACCATAAAGCACTGGACGTCTACTTCTAGGGGGCAGTGCAAACAATGGAAAGGCCTCCAAAACAGTGAAGGAAAATCAACACTACAAGCCCATACGAAGAAAATCTATGCACAAGTATAGATGTATACAGTTTATACACCAAGCACGGTAGTGTAGCAGTTAGCATAACGCTATTACAGCACCAGCGACCTGGGTTCAATTCCCGTAAGGATTTTGTACGTTCTCCTCGTGTCTGCATGGGTTTCCTCCAGGTGCTCCAGTTTCCTCCCACATTCCAAAGATATATGGGTTGGGAAGTTGTGGGCATGCTATATTGGTGCCGGAAGTACGGCGACACTTGCGGGCTGCCCCCAGAACACCCTATGCAAAAGATGCATTTCACTGTATGTTTTGATGTACATGTGACAAATAAAGATATCTTATTTTATTTTACAATTTCAAGTTCAGCAGATGCACCAGGTACCAACACTCCCATGTGGGCCTCTAATCCAGTAGATTGAAGGCATTAGCAGAGTCTCTCAAGCCTGAAAAATTCAGGTAATCAGTAGAAGAACAAGAAGAGAGTTGAATAAAATATTTAACCGAAGAAAAATAGTGGTCTGGAACTCACTTCCAGAAAGGATAATGCAAGCAGAAATCGTTACCATAATTAAAGAGTTATTTTTAATGTCAAAATATATTTTATTCACAAAAATCATGTTTATAATACAGAACATTTAAGTCAACATTTTCATGTAATTCCAATTACTTAACATTAGCACAACATTAATTATCATTCAGTTTCGACCCTTGAGCAAATGGCTCGTGGGATTTTAAAATAGTTCCTGACATTAAATCATGGTCTTCTGCCATGGATCCGGGCTGCACCCAGTTTAGTGTGTACCTTAGTATGTAGAACTGGACCTTGCAGCACTTGGTCATAGATAATATCTTGCCCTGGAAGACCCATGAGCTTCGAGCAGACCAGGGGGCATCTTTCACTGAGTTGATATTTCTCTACTGGCAGTTGATATCCTTGAGCTAAGATATCTTTATTAGTCACAAGTACAACGAAACACACAGTAAAATGCATCTTTTGCGTAGAGTGTTCTGTGGGCAGCCCACAAGTGTCGCCACGCTTCCGGTGCCAACATAGCATGCCCACAACTTCCTAACCCGCAGTCACGGGGAGAACGTACAAACTCCTTACAGGCAGCGGCCAAAATTGAACCCGGGTCATTGGCACTGTAATAGCGTTACGATAACCGCTACACTACCGTACCTCTGCTTCATTTCCCTGATTATGAAAACTATATAGAAAAAAAAGAGCATAACTTGCAAATCGATCAGAAACCATATTTGCACAGCAGATGAAGGGAAATTGTACACTATGTTTATTCTAATCAATAGACATGGGCATGGTTCTGGTTTGTAATGAGATGTAAATTGATTGGGAAGGCTTTTACACTGGGATTTACAGATGGTCTTCCAAGTTAATGGGTCCTGACTAAATCAACAGAATATGTTCAGGCTTACACACACCATAAAAATTAAGAAAGTTGAAAAAGAGTTTCTTGAAGAAGTGGCATTAAATCTAATAAAATTTGTATTGAATTTTAAATCACTGTAACCATGGAAATTGTGGGCATACTGTGGCTTGACTCCAACATTTCGCTCAGGAAACAAAAGCTCCTAATGATGTCCCAAAACTGGACTGCAGTTGTCACTTGCAATTTCAAGATCATAATATTTTACTATTATTCACTGGGGGGATGTAGCCATTGCTGGTAAAGTCAACTTTAACCTTCTTAATCTTGTGTCCATTGCCCAAAGTCATGCACCTTGATAAGCACGATGCAAAGCCATGTCAGAGCATCTGGCACCCCATTTGTCGTTTCATGGAGTCATAGAGAAACACAGCATAGAAATAGGCCCTTCGGCCCAGCTCGTCCATGCTCAGATGTCCATCTGAGCTAGTCCCATTTGGCTCATCTCCCCCTCAACCTTTCCTATCCATGTTCCTGTCCAAATGGCTTTTAAACATTGTAGTTGTACCCGCCTCTACAGCCTCCTCTGGCAGCCCATTCCACATACCCACCACCCTCTGTGTGACAAAGTTGCCCTTCTTTTTCCTTTTTAAATCTTTTCCCTCTCACCATAAATCAATGCCTTCTGGTTTTAGACTCTCCTATCCTGGGAAATAGACCGTGACCATCTATCGTATCTATGCCCCTCATGATTTTATAAACCTCTATCAGTTCACCCTTCAGCCTCCTACTGTCCAGGAAAACAAGTCCCAGCTTCCTCATAACTCAAGCCCTCCATTCCCCGTAACAACCTTGTGAATCTTTTCTGCACCCTTTCCAGCTTCATGACATCTCTTTGGTTTGTTGCAACTCGCCTGATGTCTGACAGAGCTGTTTCAAGGAGGGTGTGGCTGGCTTAAACCAGCTGGTGATGATTCTGAAGCACCCATTCAGCACGGAGTGAATTTTTCTTGTTGGGGGGAGTGTGGTGCAGAAAGTCGGGTCCTTGTCAAATGCGTGCAATCATGCAGTAACACAGACAACCGGGATAGTTCCAGCTCTCTCACTTTTAATTTGCACTTTGCTAGATAGCGTTGGTTTGGGCACTAAGTTTACTTCACATCTCCTCCACAGTGTGCAGTCCACAATCACTCTGAGGTAAACTGGATCTATGCAGTGAGTGAGACGAGAGCAGTTCCAGCTGATGTTTAGTTTTTGTATTCACATTACGCCTGTGAAGGTGGAACAGCTCACCTGTAATATGTTTGGGTCCATTTGGGTTGATTCTCAGTATAGCAATCAGTACCCTGTACTGTGCTGTGTTCACCAGGTTGGATTGGTTGGTCAGCGCAGGAGACTGCAGATACTGGAATCTGGAGCAACAAACCAATCTGTTGGAGGGACTTGGCATCTATTGGGGGTGGGGGGAATGTTTCAGGTCAAAACCCTGCATCAGGACCTGTTACCCATTTGTGTCACCGGTGTTGCTGCCTCGCAGCTCCAGGGTCCTGAGTTCGATCCTGACCTCGGATGTTGTCTGTGTGGAGTTTCTCCCATGGACCATGTGGGTTTCCACTGGGTGCTTGGATTTTTTCCCACATGACAAAGACACGCTTGTGGTTTAACTGACTATTATAAATTACTCCTGGCGTGGGTAAGCACCAACGGAAGTTGATGTGCATGTGAAAGGGAATAACTTGCAGGGCTACAGGGATATAAGGAGTAAGAATGGAATTACTGTGTTTCAAATTTCCATAATTTACAGTTTTTTGATTTTCATTCCTCTTTTGGGAGTCAGCACATACCCAATGCACCGAATGACTATTCCCGGCGTCATAATAAGTAAGTGTTAATGTTAAAGAGCAGAGATGCCAAGATGTTTGCCTGGGGTGAACTGTTACATCGCAGGCACTAGCGGCTGTGTTTTCCTTTGGGCTTGACGTGAAAGCAGCAGATGTCCGTATGTCTGGGTTATACGGACCAGCTGATGGTCTCTCAGCATATCATAACTCTTTCAAAGCAACATTTATTGCTCAAGAGTACCCTATGGGGCCAATAAAGTTGATATGCAATGGTTATGTTTCTCTCAAAGCCATCTTCAATGCTTGATGTAAGATTCAATCCCTGGGCAGCGCACAATCAGGGGTGAGTTGCTTTTCTAGAATGAGTGAGAGTAAATTTGTTGAGTTTGTAGGAAAGTGGCTGAAAGCTCTTTGGATCTGAATGTTCTATATCACATGTTCAGAAGGGTGTGTAAGAGTGAGTGGGGTAGAGGGAAGAGATGGGGAGAGAGAGCAAAGCAGTGAGTAAGCAGAAGGGGGAGAGTGAGGGAGAGGTGGTGGATGGGTGAAGTGAAGGAGAGTGGGGGTAGAGGGCAGGGATAGGAAAGGGGAAAAGATGGGGGGAGGGGGAGTAGGGAATGAGTGAGTAGAAGGGGAGAGAGTGAGGGGGAGAGAGGGGAGGGGAGATTGGGGAAAGAGGGGGAAGGAAGAGAGAGGTGGGCTTTGGGAGAGAAGGGCAGAGAGTAAGAGGATAGAGAGGTGGAGAGAGAGTGGGTCAGAGTGACAGGAGGAGACAGTAAGAAGTTGTTGAGAAGGGGAGAGAGAGAGGGGAGAAAAGGGCAAAGGGAGAGAAGGAAGAAATAGAGGGAGTGGAAAGGGAGAGATCAAGAATGAGAGGAAAGGAGAAAGGATGAAGTGAAAAAGATGTACAGAATGGATGCAACGTAGTGACAGGCCAGACCCAGATTGGGCTCCTGTTATTGAAGGTGGGACCCAGTTGGATTTGTGCTCACTCTCTCACCCTGAGCCAGCCCTCCCACTCCGCATCTATCTCTTGTTTCCTCCTTCCCCATCCTCTGCCCACCCCTCCACAGCTCCTTCTGCCACTCCGCCTCTCTGTTCCTCCATTCCCCCCTCCCAATGACTCCTCTTCCATCTACCCCTCCCTATTCCCCCTGTGTCCCCTCTACTTCACCACTCACCACCCCTCATCCCCTTCACTCTCCCTCTCCCACTTTCAATGTTACCACTGGATGGACTCGGGTTACGAAGAGGTAGAATTGGGCCCTTCCCCATCATGTAGCATTATGCTGTAATGCCGACAAAGTGGCCCCATTTGTAGCATCCAACAATATAAAAGCTGGTAGATTGGGCTCATGAATCAGGTTCAACCTGCTTGCCTCCACCCAACTATTCCCCATTTTCACTGATAGCACAGCACTTAATGCACATCCTTCAACACCCCTGACACATTGGTGTTGATTCACTTTCTTGAACATAGGCCCAGTGGCACAGCCAGTAGAGCTGCTGCCATACAGCTCCAGTGACTCAGGTTTGATCCTGACCTCCGCTGATGTCTGCGTGGAGTTTGCACATTCTCCCTGTGATTGCTTACGTTTCCTCTGGCTGTTCCAGTTTCCTCCTGCATCCCAAAGATTTGCAGGTTGGTAGGTTAATTGTACAGGTGTGTTGTAGAATCTGGGGGGAGTTGATGGGAATGTGGGGAGAATAAAATGGGATTAGTGTAGTACAGCACAGACTCAATGGGCTGAAGGGTCTGCCTCTGTGCTGAATGACTCCATGATTATGAACATAGAACATAGAACATTACAGCACAATACAGGCCCTTCAGCCCACAATGTTGTGCCAATATTTTATCCTGCTCTAAGATCTATCTAACCCTTCCCTCACACATAGCCCCCTATTTTTCCATCATTCATGTGTCTATCTAAGCGTCTCTTAAATGTCCCTAATGTATCTGCCCCCACAACCTCTGCTGGCATTGCGTTCCATGCACCCACCACTCTCTGTAAAAAAAAACTTAGCCCTGACATCCCCCCCATAGCTTACTCCAATCACCTTAAAATTATGTCCCCTCGTGTGAGCCATTTTCGTCCTGGGAAACAGTCTCTGTCTCTCCACTCGATCTATGCCTTTTATCATCTTGTACACCTCTATCAAGTCACCTCTCATCTTCCTTCTCTCCAAAGAGAAAAGCCGTAGCTCGCTCAACCTATCCTCATAAGACATGCTCTCCAATCCAGGCAGCATCCTGGTAAATCTCCTCTGCACCCTCTCTAAAGCTTCCACATCCTTCCTATAATGAGGCCACCAGAACTGAACACAATACCCCAATTCTATGGATTCTATGGTTCCATCAGCTATAGTCCACATGCTGGTGGTACTCCACAGAGCTAATGGATGGTGAGTTATATAATTTTGACCCAGTGACTATGAAGAAAAGGTAATATTTTTTCCTGTGAATACTACTCAGGTTTCCCTCCAAGTCACACACTATTCTGACTTGATTTTTGTTCCTTCATTATCACTGTGTCCAAATCCTGTGATTTGGTACCGAAGAGCACTGTGGGATTGCCTTCAATGGCCTCTCGTGGTCCAATAAAGTGAAATATCCTTCTTGTAGACTGTGGGGATAGGCAATGTGTTGGCCTTGCCAGGTACACCCACAACCCATGAGAAAATGAGAAAGATAATTTTAATTGCAATGTTTTGAATTATAAAGCCATAGCGGTACGGTACAGTGTCTGGTCTTTCATGTTACCAGCAATTCCTTTTGCTCAAAAACAAAATGGGAGCTCCATCGCCTAAAATGGGACACCTAGATTAAGAGACTTATCTGTTTTTCCCTAAGCAATTTCATGCAGGGGGAAGGTCCTCCCATGTATTCACAAAATATATCCTGTCTTCACCTTAGTTAGAGGGTGCAGAACACAGAACAGCACAATCTCACTGAAAAAGTATAAAGTATAAGTTTACCAGTCAGGGCATTAATATCGAAGCTTGGCTGCAGGATGATTGCAACATATTGACAAAAACTTATGCTTAATTTTAATCAGTTCTCATTTGAGAGTTGGTGAGAATTGCAGGAGGGGTTGATGTCTGGTTTTATAATTTGGTTTGCTTTCTCAACTTTCGTGTCTTTGGATTTTCTTTTGTATCCAAAACCAGAAAGAGTAAGAGGACACTGTACTGTTATTGTTTTTACCTGTACTACCTCAATACACTCTGTACTAACTCAATGTAACTGCACTGTGTAATGAATTGACCTGTACAATCAGTATGCAAGACAAGTATTTCACTGTACCTCGGTACGAGTGACAATAATAAAACAATACCAATACCAATACAACAGAGTGGAGGAATAAGACAGCATCATTAAAGCACAGAAGGAGGCCATTTGGCCTATTGATTCCATGCCAGCTTCTTGGAGTTATACAGCATGGAAACAGGCCCTTTGGCCTAACTCGCCTGTGCTGACCAAGTTGCCTTATTGAACTAGTCCTGTCTGCCTGCACTTGGCCCATATCTAGGCACATGAATGTGCAGAGAATGGAGGGATATGGACATTGTGTAGCCAGAAGGGACCAGTTTAGTTAGGTATTTAATTAGTTCAGCACAACAGCATGGGTTGAAGGGCCCACTCCTGTGCTGTACGGTTCCATACTCTATATCTCTCTAAACGTTTCCTATCTATGTACCTGTCAAATTGTCTTTTAAATGGATCCAGAGTACATTCAGGGATGCACAGAGCCACAAATCCAAAGCAAATTCAGTGATGTACATTTCTTGTACAGCAATTCATTCAATTCCATTCTCCATAGCCTTGTGCATTATTTTCTCTATCCAATTCCATCTTAATAGCTCTGATTGACTCTGTTTCCACCACCCTTACCGGCAGCAGATTCCAGAGCATCATTACTCTCTGCATAAAATATTTTTTTCCTAAATTCTCTTTATGCCTTTTACCCATCACATTCAATCTGTGGCCTCAGGTCCCCAAACTGCCTGCTGGTGGAAACAGCTTCTCTCTATTTATCCTGTCTAAACCTATCATAATCTTGTAATTTCTATCAAGTCTTCTCTTAACCTTCTTTGCACTAAGGGGTACATCCTCAACTTCTGCAATCTAACCTTGTAACTGAAATCCTGCATCCCTGGGGAAATCCTCATAAACTTCTTCTACACCTTCACATCCTGCCTATGGTGACTAGGAAAAAAAACGAGCAAATTGGTATTGGTTTATTACTGTCACTTCTACTGAGGTATAGTGAAAAACTTGTCTTGCATACCATTCGTGCAGATCAATTCATTGCGCAGTGCATTGAGGTAGTACAGGTAAAAACAATAACAGAATACAGAGTAAAGTGTCACAGCTACAGGGAAGTGCAGTGCAGGTAGACAATAAGGTGCAAGATCATAACAAGGTAGATTGAGGTCAAGAGTCCATCTCATCGTATAAGGAAACCATTCAATAGTCTTATCACAGTGGGATAGAAGCTGTCCTTGAGCCTGGTGGCATGTGCCCTCAGGCTCCTGTATCTTCTGCCTGATGGGAGAGGGGAGAAGGGAGAATGACCCGGGTGGGTGGGTTCTTTGATTATGCTGGCTGCTTCACCAAGGCAGTGAGAGGTATAGACAGAGTCCATGGAGGGGAGGCTGGGTTCCGTGATGTTCTGAGCTGTCCACAACTCTCTGCAGTTTCTTGCGGTCCTGGGCAGACCAGTAGCCATACCAAACCATGATGCATCCAGATAGGATGCTTTCTATGGTGCATCGATAAAAGTTGGTGAGTGTCAAAGGGGACATGCCAAATTTCTTTAGAAGGGAAGCAACATAAGGGAAGTATGGAAATGTACTTGTAAAAGATATAAGAAAATTGACGTTTAAAAGAAAGAGCAGGAAAAGAAAACAGAAGTAAGATTGATTTTGTTTTTGAGAGTGAAGTGAAAAACCCATACTGTTAAAACCTGAGCCATATTTCCCATTTTGAGTAAATCTTGGATCTCTGCTCAACACAGAGATCAGATACCTGACCTGAGATGATACCTTGAGTTGGAGTTATTTGAACATGAAAGGTTTGTCTTCAGCCTTTCCTAGGGAGCCCTGTAGAAGTGATACCAGACTTTTGCAATGAAGCCTTCTGCAGTTTGTGTGTGTGTGTGTGTGTGTGTGTTTGTGTGTGTGTGTCCATATGGATATGACCATATCCCTCCATTATATGTTTGTAAGGAAATGTTATGAGCAGTCTCTCTACCTTTCTCTGAAGAATGCTTTCTCGCACAACCATTTCTTGTTCCTCTTGATCTGTGCATTGACCAACAATTGGCTGGGCCTTGCAATCACGAGACAACTCTTGGACCCCATTCTGATGCTTCCAGTTTACTGGATGCCCAGGACAAACAGGCAATGCCCAGTGTCCAGTGTTATGGTGACTATAACCTCCTGAATTTCCAACACCTTTTATGTGGATGAAGCTCTGTGCTGAAAGTCAAAAAGTTCCAGCCCTAGATGCATACTCACTGGAAAAAAACCAAAAAAATTCACTGGAATATATTCCCCCAGGAATTTCTCATGAATTCTCCAACTCATTGGCTATTGCTTTTGTGGGAAAACTCGGGAGTGATCAAACACAGTGTGCATTGATTTTCCATTACAAAGAACACACAAGGAAATTCCTGGTGACCAGGTTTATAACTGTTAGGTCAGTGTTTAATTGCCCTTTCCACCCATGGCAAAATGCCAAAGGAAATATGGTAAAAGAAACAAATGGAACATATTAGAAAGCAATGTTCAAATTACTTACAGATACTGTATGGGTTACTTTGAATGTCAGTAATGTTGTAAAATGGACAATATCAAATTAGATCCCTTTTATTCATCTCTCATTTTCATTTCTTGTGACTTTAATCAGAGATAGTAAATCAAAAACAGCTGATTTGATATTAATCTCTTTGCACTATTTTCCAAAGCCAAAATGACCCCCTATTTGTTTTGATATATTTAAGTCCATTGTACAATTTGGCTTACAATCTGATATGATGTATGTATATTGTTACTCATTTAGTGCCCGGGGTAGACTGCAATGATCCTTATTTCTACCCTTTGTACAAATTTTCATCCCAAGCTTATATGACACTCTACCTCCTCCAGGAGTTCAACAATTTCAGGTAATGATTCTGATATTCCTGTTTCCATCTCCTGTAGACGTGTCCTTCATTTCTTTACTCGTCTAAATTACACTTTTTTTGGCCTTGCTCCATTATCACATTTGTTGCACTCTCTCTGCCAACGCCCTACTTCAGACTTTGCTTTATGTTCTCTCTTCTTATTCTTAAAATTATTTATCCCTAACTTTTCCCATTTCTGATGAAATGTCATCAAGCTAAAGCATTAGTTCTACTTCTTTCCCTACAGACACTGGCTCACCTACAGGGCATTTCTGTAATTTATTGGTTTATAGTGACTTCAAGTGGAAGCAGTCTCCTCGATTCTTATTTCAAATTTTACCCATTGAACATATTTCCTTTATAAATACACCCAGTTCTATCTTAAGTGCTGTGTTTGGCCTGGCTTCTTTAAAAATCAGCAAATCTCTCATTCTCATAACCATCTATTATGTGACATTGACTGGATTTTGAGTTCATTGGTGAAGGTATAGAACATAGAACAGTAGAGCACAGTACAGGCCCTTCAGCCCACAATGTTGTGCTAACCTACATAAACATCCCTGATCAAACTAACCTTTCCCTTCTACACAGCCCATAACCCTCCATTTTTCTTACTTCCATGTGCCTATCTAAGAGTCTTTTAAATCTCCCTATTGTATCAGCCTCTACCACCATCCCCGGCAGTGCGTTCCAGGCACCCACCACTCTATGTGTAAGGAACCTCCCTCTGACATCTCCTCTAAACTTTCCTCCTCTGACCTTAAACTGATGTCCTCTGGTATTGTCCATTGCCGCCCTGGGGAAAAGATGCTGGTTGTCTACCCTATTTATGCCCCTCATAAGAGGTCTTCTCCAACTGAGTAAATCTCTGAGCTAGCGGCACTCCTCCAATTCTAGCCTCTTCCTCAGAATCACAGAGTCATAGAATGGTAACAGCTTGAAAACAGGCCCTTCAGCCCAATTCGTCAAAGCTGACCAAGATGCCCACCTAAGCTAGTCCCATTTGCTCAAGATTTGGCACATATCCCTCTAATCCTTTCCTATCCATGTAACCATCCAAGTGCCTTTTAAATGTTGTTATTATACCTGCTTCAACCATATTGTCTGGCAGCTCTTTCCAAATACACACCACCCTCTGTGTGAAGAAGTTGCCCCTCAGGTTCCTTGTAAATCTTTCCCCTCTCACCTTGAACCTCTATCAAGTCGCCTCTCATCTTGTATCACTCCAAAGAGAAAAGCCCCAGCTAGCTCAACCTTTCCTCATAAGACATGTTCTCTAATCCAGGGCAGCATTGTGGTAAAATGCTATGATGCTTATCACTGACTTAGAAGAAAGCTGCCATCTAGGACATGGATGAGGACTTCCTCATCATTTGCTGTTGGGTATCACCGGCAACCAGCAACTCTGGTGTCACTGAGCTGTTGGAGCACCAATTACAATGAAAATTTCTTCCAGGCAGCGAAAGCAGTTAAAGCTTTTACAGAGCATGAGGTAAAGAACAAACACATAAGATTAAGATTCAACCTGACATATTGTAAACATAATTTATAAAATATATTTCTTATTGTTTTAAAATCCATTATATTTTCACATATTATCTGAGTGAATTACAGCCCACACATATAAAATTAGATATTTAGGCCCAAATGTGATGAGTAAATCACTTTCAATTCATGCAATGCAGCACAACACTTAACAGTGAGGAAAGTGCATAAATACTTTAAATTTCCATCAGTTCTCTGATTTCTGGAGATTTTTGCTGAAGGTGATGTAAAACATTGTGGTCTGTGGAAGGACAGGGAATCAGAGAAAGAAACAACTGGATTTCCATCTTTAACTGCACAAGTAGGCACTGCAGAGGTGGCTGGTAATTTCACAGTGCAATACCAGTGAACACTGAAAGCTACACTATCATTACAATTACAAAAACATTCAGTCAAGTTACCGTTGTTAGCACCCCCCCCCCCCCCCCCCCACTATCCACCCCACCGTCAATGTGCCTGTGTGTACCTTTGGACACAAATTGAACTGGAACAGCCACACAAAGTTGTGGCTACAAGAGCAGCTCACAGGATAATTACTTTAAGTGAGTGATTTACCTCTTGACTTCCCAAGCCTTTTGATTCCCCACAGTCCCAAGCCTGAAGTGTTAAGGAATAACACCAAAAGCAACTTCTGTTTACCTAACACCTTTAATATCGCAAAGGAAGCATACTAAGAGAAAGTCAACAAAATCATTTCTGACACATTGCCACAGATGGAGATACCAGGATAGTCGACAAACTATTTGGACTTTCAGGAGTATCTTTAAGGAGGAATGAGGTGGAGAGCGGAGAAATTTGAGGAGGGAATTCCTGAACTGAGGATAAGAGCAGCTGAAATCCCAGGTAACAATGGTGAAGCAATTACAACCAGGAAAGATGTTGGTGAGGCCACACGTGGAGTATTGTGTACAGTTTTGGTTAACCTGTTGTAGAAAAGATGACAAAGCTGGGAAGAGTGCAAAGAAGATTTATGAGAATGTTACCAGGACTCATGGACCTGAGTTATAGGAGGAGGTTGGACAGGTTAGGACTTTATTCCTTGGAGTACAGGAGAATAAGCAGTGACTTTATAGAGGTGCATAAAATCATGAGGGGCATAGATAAGATAAATGCACGCAGTCTTTTTCCCAAAGGAAAGGAAATCAAAAACTAGAGGGCATTGGCTTAAGGTGAGAGGGGAAAGATTTACTGGGAACCTGAGGGACAACTTCTTCATGCAGAGGGTGTTGTGTATTTGGAACGAGCTGCCAGACAATGTGGTTGGGGCAGGTATAATAACAACATTTAAAAGGCATTTGGATGGTTACATGGATAGGAAAGGTTTAGAGGGATATGTGCCAAATATGAGCAAATGGGACTAGCTTAGGTGGGCATCTTGGTCAGCATGGATGATTGGGCTGAAGGGCCTGTTTTCAAGCTGTTACCATTCTATGACTCTGTGATTCTATGAGGGAGAGGCCAGAATTGGAGGACTGCCGCTAGCTCAACTGGAGAAGACTACAAGGAGGTTTCAGATGAGGAGATGGGCAGGTTTGGTGACTAAGCAGAAATGTTGGCAGCTCATTTCTGATTTAAGTACAGTTCCCCAGCATGGGAATGGCTTGGATCAATGGCAGACAGTGGCCAAGGACAGAAACTACATCAGTATCAGATGTCAAGGTGATGCAGCTTTAGTGCTGCTACCTTACAGCTCCAGGGACCCGTATTCAATCATGACCTCGGGTGTTCTCTTCACAGAGGTCGTACATTCTCAGGTTTTCCTGCAGATGCTCTAGTTGCCTTCTGCGTCCCAAAGATGTGTTGGTAGGTTAACTGGCTATTTCAATTGTCCCTTAGTGTAGGTTAATAGCAAAAAGAATCAAAAGCGGAGTTACTGGCATGTGTGGATAGAATAGAGAGAGAGAGAATTGTACTAATGGCACATGGGAGCTGGTATGGGCATGATGAGCCAAAATGGCTCCTACTGTCTCATAGAAAAACAAAGGACTGCAGATGCTGGAACCTAGATGAAAAACACGATGATGCTGGAGGCAGGCCAGGCAGCATCCGTGGAGAGAAGCAGGCGGTCAACATTTCAGGTCAGCACCTTTCTTCAGGACTGAAGATAGGAAAAGGGGAAGCCCAATACATAGGAGGGAAAAGTAGAGCAGTGATAGGTGGACAAAAGAGGGGAGGTGGGGTGGGCACAAGGTGGTGATAGGTAGATGCGGGTAAGAGATAGTGACAGGCAGGTGCGGGGGAAGAAGGGAGAGCAGATCCACTGGGGGATGGGTCAAAGGTAAGGAGACAAAGCAAAAAAAGGGGTAGAAAAAAGAGAGATAGGGTAGGAAAGGGAAGAAGCATGGTTGGAGAGGGGTGTGGGGAGGGGGTGTGGGAATAAAGTGGGAGAATTCGAAGTTCATGAGGTAGGCTGCAAGGTTCCAAGATGGAAAATGAAGTGCTGTTCCTCCAGTTTGCGATCGGAATTCTCCTGGCAGTGGAGGAGGCCGAGGACTGACATATCAGTGATAGTGTGGGAGGGGAGTTGAAGTGACTGGCAATGGGGAGATGCAGATCGCGGTTATGGACAGAGCGCAGGTGTTCTGCAAAACGGTCATGATGAACGTAAGATTATTACTTTCTAAGATGTTAGATAGCTGGAAAGGTAAACTAACAAAGTGCTTTATTATTGAACAAACAAACCTTCAGACAGACAAGAATCCTTTCTCTGTTGTGTGTCTGCAGAAGGACAAACAGGCAACTGCCTTTTAGGGAGTGACTTTCGCCATAAATATTGTTGTAATGTTCACAGAAAGTAGTTGATCAAATGCCAGAACACTATGAAAAAGATGTATTTCACTGTGTGTTTTGATGTACATGTGACTAATAAAGATACCTTAAAGAGATATGTACCTGATATTAAGTACCAGAAATGTTACAGAAGCAGTGAGCATAAAAAGCTATCGAATCACACAGCACAGAAACAGGCCCTTGAGTCAATCAAGTTGGCACCAACCATTATGCACCTGCTCATACTATCCTACAGTAATCTCATTTTATTCTCCCTATATTCCCATCAATTCACCCCAGAATCTACCATATCTACACTCTAGGGGAAAATTACAGTGGCCAATTCACTCACTTATCCACACACCCTGGGATGTGGAAGGAAACCAGAGCACCTGGAGGGAACCAACATGGTAATAGGGAGAGCATGCAAACTCCACACAGGCAGCATTGTAGGTCAGTATTAACAGCAGTAATCTGTTGCACCATGGTGTCTGGAGTGGAGGGCAATAACTTTTGTCTTACCAATATTTAGTTTGAGAAAAATTCTGCCTATCCAATATTCGATGTCTTATAAACATTGTGATTAAAGCAGAGAGAGTGGAAGGGTCCAGAGAGGGACTAGAATTGGAGTTGAGGGCTGTGGGTGGATTTGTGGAAACTACCTCAGAGGGTGTGGAGGCTTGATCATCATTGGTATTTAAAGAGAAAGCACATACGTTTTTGAAAGACTATGAAATTGAGGGCAATGGGGAACTGGCACAGAAGAGGAGATGAGGGCTGGGGCAGACCAAGCCTGATCGTGTTGAATGGTGGGCCAGGCTTGAGGGGCTGAATGGCCTACTCCTTCTCCTATTTTCTTATGTTCTGAGGTGTGGATGATGTTGCTGAGGGGTAGGATGTGGATGAGAAAAAGAAGGGGCAAATTCTTAGGTTTGATGGAGGTGATGGTGCAGGAGTTCGAAGGGAAGATATTACAGGAGATCATTTGGCTTTGATTTGTTGGAGCCAGATGAGAGTGGTTCTACCCAAATGGATGGCAGAGGAGATGCAATGGAGATGGATGGTCTGGTCAACCATACCAAAGACTGCAGGTCACCTGGTTAAGATAGGGAGTTATGGTTCATCAAGGCCATCGTCACAAAGGTTATAGAAACTGACTATGATAAAGGCCAATTCAGTACAGCAGTAAGTCTTGATATGTGACTAGAAAGATTCAACTGGAAACATGAACATGGCCTTGGAAGACGGTAAGAAAAGGGAGTTGGTGATTGGCCAGTAGTTTTTAAAGGCAATGAAGTATTGGTTGTCCTTTTTTTTAGGGGAGGGCTGGTGATGGCAGAGTTAAAGGAAAGTACGAAGTAACTAGAGGGAGAGAGAGAATCTTCAAAAAATGTGGAATCCAGGAAGCTAAAATGAGTGATCTGCAGTTTGGTTGGAATCAGTTCAAGGGAGAAAACAAGATGTATTTGGTAAAAGCAAGACAAAGAAATGGGTAGAATCTAAAGAATAATGTTAGCTCAAAAGTTAAGGGATGAGAAATGTTGGCGAAGTTTAGCCAGGTGAACAAGAGGAGGAAGCAGACATAACTGAGGAAACTGAATGGATGGTTATGATCTTTGAGTCAGAACAATGCTTGAGGTCCTATCATGTGTGACAGGAGGCAGGAGAGGATGGTTTAAAGACACAGTTTGTGGTAGACAACTCATGTTGTCTTTATATTCCTTTATGATCTTTGACTAACTAACAGCTTTAGCAATGAAGACAACAACATGTGATGCTTTGTGTAGTTCATCCAAATCTGCTGATGGGTGATTAAATAAGTTCTCCACCATCGCTGTTCAAATTTCCATCTCTTGGACTTAAGGGAATGGAGAATTCAGATGCATCAGTGTGAATAACTGGAATGAAATAGAGCAATTGATTTAATGTGGACAAAGGTATCCAAGGTGGTGAAGAGAGGATGGTTTAGGAAGCTGGTGGCAGCAGAAATCCCATGATGAATACCTTTCACTTAACCTGGATGAGTACAGATCCAACAGCACTTGAGAAACTGAGGATTGTCCAGGAAAAAACAGCCCACTTGATCAGCAACTCATCCACCTCTACCAATGGCACAATAGGGTTACCATACACATCATCTGAAAGATAAAATGCAACAAATCAGAAGGCAGTGTCCATCGCAACCTCTACCACCTAGAAGAACAACGATAGCAGCTGTGCAGAAACAATATATATCCATTGCTACCACAACTGCATTACAGGATTATCTTCATCACATGAGTGCAGCAATTGAAGAATGAAGCTCCCTATCATCCTCTCAATTGCAATTATGGATGAGCATGAAGTGTTGGCATTTCCAGGGGCTATGGTAGCAAAGGTTATGCTGCTGGTTGAGCAGCCAGAGTGTTAGACCATTGATTCTTAGACATGAGTTTGAATCTTACCAGCTGAGAAATTTAAATGCTAATAATTAAATAATTCTGGAATTAAGGCTAGTCCCACTAGTGGAAACATGAAACTACCACATTGTTGTAAAGACAAATCTATCTGGTTCACTAATGTCTTTCAGGAGAGGGAACCTGCCACCCTTAGCTGGTCTGGCTTATATGTGACTCCAGACTCACCAATTAGATTGGCTCTTAACAGCCTTGGGGCAATTGAGGATGGACAATAAATTCTGGCATTACTAGCAATGTTTACAACCCCTGTGACTGAATAAACAACAAAGAAACACATACATCCAATGAATAAATTAAAAAAACACAGATTGTTGTACATGGACCATGTCGTTCCTTCAAGGCAAATAAAGGACAACTACTTGAGATTGAACATCCATGTCTTCTGTAATTTTCATAACAAACACAACTCTAATCATCAGAAAGTTTAAGATGATTTTTATATATAATTACAAAAACAAAATACTGGAAATCTGAAATTAAAAATGAGAATATTGGTATTAGTTTATTATTATCACTTGTACCAAGGTACAGTGAAAAACTTGTCTTGCGTACCGTTCATACAGATCAATTCATTGCACAGTTCATTGAGGTAGTACAGGGTAAAAACAATAACAGAATACATAGTATTGGTATTGGTTTATTATTGTCACTTGTACCGAGGTACAGTGAAAAGCTTGTCTTACAAACCGATTATACAGGTCAATTCATTACACAGTGCAGTTACATTGAGTTAGTACAAAGTGCATTGATGTAGTACAGGTAACAACAGTAACAGTACAGAGTAAAGTGTCACAGCTACAGAGAAAGTGCAGTGCAATAAGGTGCAAGGTCACAACAAGTGACGTGAGGTCATAGACCATCTCATTGTATAAGGGAACCGTTCAATAGTCTTATCATAGTGTCACAGCTACAGGGAAGTGCATTGCATGAAGACAATAAGGTGCAAGGTCAAACAAGGTAGATTGTGAGGCCAAGAGTCCATCTCATCGTATAAGGGAACCGTTCAATAGCCTTATCACAGTGGGATAGAAGCTGTCCTTGAGCCTGGTGGTACGTGCCCTCAGGCTCCTGTATCTTCTACCTGATGGGAGAGGAGAGAAGAGAGAATGACCTGGGTGGGTGGGATCTTTGATTGTGCTGGCAGCTTCAACAAGGCAGCGAGAGGTATAGACAGAGTCCATGGAGGGAAGGCTAGGTTCCGTGATGTTCTGGGCTGTGTCCACAATAGTGGAAATACTCAGTGTGCCTGGCAGCATCTGTGGAGAGGGAAACAAGGTAAATGTTTCTGGTGAATGATTGCTCATCAGAACTGTTCTTCTCACAGAGGATGATGACTCTCTGAAGAGGGTAGACCATTGTGGGTACTTAAAGAGGAAGTAGATAATATTGTTGAAAGATCTTTTGTTGAAAGATCATTCACTTTGCTTAAAGATCAGAAGGGAAGATAAGGCCTGGGGTAGATCAGCCATGATCATATTGGTATTGGTTTATTATTGTCACTTGTACCGAGGTACAGTGAAAAACTTGTCTTGCATACTGATCGTACAGGTCAATTCATTGCACAGTGCAGTTACATTGAGTTAGTACAGAGTGCATTGAGGTAGGACAGGTAAAAACAATAACAGTACAGAATAAATTGTCACAGCTACAGAGGAAATGCAGTGCAGGTAGACAATAAGGTGCAAGGTCACAACAAGGTAGATCATGAGGTCAGAGTCCATCTCATCGTATAAGGGAACCATTCAATAGTCTTATCACAATGGGATAGAAGCTGTTATTGAATGGTGGGGCAGGCTTGAGGGGCGGAGTGGCCTACTGCGGCTTCTATATTCTTAAAGGCATTGCTAAATTGTTAATTCTTTTTTCTCTGCCAAATGCTGCCTCACCTGCTCAGTATTTCTAGCACTTTCTGTTTTATTATCTAATTCTGTAAAATATTTAGAAGTTGTGTTAGGCAGAGGCTAATCGGAATATGCAACTTACTGATGCATCTGATGCGTTTTCTATTCTTATTGGGCAGGCACGGTAGCATAGCGGTTAGCATGACACTATTATGGTGCCAGCGACCTGGGCTCAATTCCGGCCACTGTCTGTAAGGAGTTTGTACGTTCTTCCCGTGTCTGCGTGGGTTTCCTCTGGGTGCTCCGGTTTCCTCCCACATTCCAAAGACGCATGGGTTAGGAGTTGTGGGCATACTATGTTGGCGTTGGAAGAATGGTGACACTTGCGGGCTGCGCCCAGAACACTCTACGCAAAAGATGTATTTCACTGTGCGTTTCGATGTACATGTGACTAATAAAGATATCTTATCTAAATGCCTTCAGGGAAAAAGAATAGAAAATACATTAGATAGAATGGGGGAGAGAGGCAGTGTGGTGCATAATTTCGACATATTCTGGGATGTGAATGTCCCTGACAATGTGGGTATTTATTTTCCATCTCAAATGACCTCTGTGACTCTAAATGTTTTTAAATATTTAACCACATGAACTCCAAATCCAGGCTGATAATGGAGGGAGGGCCGAGGATACGATCGTTTAATTGAGACATTAAGCATCCATCCCCTTAAATGTACGTAAAAACTCCCATGGCACAATTTCAAAACTAGGGAATTGTCCCTGTGGGCAGCACACTGAAGCAGCTGGTAGAGCTGCCACCTCACAGTTCCAGTGACATGGTTTCAAACCTAATCTCTGGTACTGTCTGTGTGGAGTTTGCACGTTCTCCTTGTGGGCTTCCTCCAGGTGTCCTGCGAGAGCTTCCTTTGCTTTGCTCCTACATCCCAAAGGCGTGCGGGTTGGTAAATTAATTGGCCACTGAAAATTGCCCCAAGTGTGTAGGTGAGTGGTAGAATCTGGGGTGAGTTGATGGGAATGTGGGGAGGAGAGGTTACAGTGAAAATTAGTGGGGGATCAGGAGCAACACACGAAGATCTGGAGGAACTCAGCAGGTCAGACAGCATCTATGGAGGATAATGGGCAGTTGACGTTTCGGGTCAAGACGTTTCACCCGGACCAGATTCCAGCATCTGCAGTCTCTGGTGTCTCCAGTGGGGGCTCAGGATTGCTTTGTGAGCCAGTTTAGATTCGATGGGCCAAAATGGCTTCCTTCTATGTTGTAAGGGAATATGGAAATATTTATTCCTCCAGTTATTTAGCCATTATCAAATTGCACTTTATGGGAACTTGTTTGTGCAAATCCCAGATTACAAAGTGACTACAAGTACTTCAGTGACTAAAATGCTCCTGAGAAGTACCAATCATTTCTACATAACAGCAAAAAAATTGTTCTGAAAGATTTGATGTTTATTTTTAAAGGTACTATCACAAGATCACAAGACAAGGAAGCAGAAGCAGGCCATTCGGCCCATCGAGTCTGCTCCAAGGAAGAGGGAAAAAAGAAATGAGAAATGGGGGAAAAAACCTATTCTAATCCCAATTTCCGGCCTTATCCCCATATCCTTTGATATCCTGACTATTTAGATATCTATCTATCTCCTCCTTGAACGCCGCCACTGATCTGGCCTCCACTGCTGTACGTGGCAAGGAATTCCACAAATTCACCACCCTCTGGCTAAAGAAATTTCTCCTCATCTCTGTTTTGAAACTGTACCCTCTAATTCTAAGATTGTGCCCTCTGGTCTTGGACTCACCCACCAAGGGAAACAGCCTAGCCACATCTACTCTGTCCTTTCCTATCAACATTTTAAATGTCGCTATGAGGTCCCCTCTCATTCTTCTGTACTCCAGTGAGTACAGTCCAAGAGCCGACAAACGCTCATCATATGTAAACCCTTTCATTCCTGGAATCATCCTCGTAAATCTCCTCTGAACCCTCTCCAACATCAGCACATCGTTCCTAAGATGTGGGGCCCAAAACTGCGCACAATATTCCAAATGAGGCCTCACTAGTGCCCCGTAGAGCCTCATCAACACTTCCTTACTTTTATACACTATACCTCTCGAAATGAATGCCAACATAGCATTTGCTTTCTTTACCACTGATCCGACCTGGTGGTTAACCTTTAAGGTATCCTGCACGAGTATCCCCAAGTTACTATGTAAGTATGAACAGCATGAACAAAATAACATCTTCAGTCTGAATTCTGCCCACAATGAGAAATGAAAATCCACAAGTAATATCATAATTTGAAGTAAGACATGACATTGTACTTTGAAACCATTTTACTAGCAAATTTGTTTTGGTATTGGTTTATTATTGTCACTTGTACTGAGGTATAGTGAAAACTTGTCTTGCATACTGTTCGTCCAGATCAATTCTCCAAAATTTGTTTAGTAAGCACAAACTGAACAGCAATTGTAAGTAAATGAACGAGTATTGTGCCTAGTTAAACTAACCGCACCGCAGTGTGCCTTATCTGATATCCATTCCCAGAACCCGTTCAGTCCGCCTCCTAATGCGAGGATGTTCGTGGATTATACTGCAGGGGGCAGGGGAGAGTTCCACTGCCATCATTAACGGAGATTAGAAACGCAAACACCTGAACGACTCGCCACCAGAGGCCAGCAAAGCACAGAAAGAAGGAACAACTCCTGGTTAAAAAAAGTCTGCACTTTAGGAATTTCTGAGAAATGCAGACACAACCCAGATTTCATATGAACTTCGAAAATATAGATTTCAATATGTTGGCCTAAAAAAGAAAACTTATTAGCCCCCAAAACAAAACAAAAATCAGTGCAAAGTAATTATAATGACAAAATAATTTAGATGGATGGTGATCAGTGTTGAGATCGAACTAAAATCTCATTCCAGAGTTGTATGAATTATTTAGAAAGAATATCAAACATTGGAAAAATGCATTGCTCTGAAGGTATGAGGCAAATTTATGGGATAACTTATGTTGGTCGGCATTCTTGCATCATGTAAAAGTTTGCAGGAAAAATAAAGTTTTGAGAAAATAAGACCCCAAGTTTGACATTCAGAAGACGCAGCTTGGAAGAAGGCGAAGAGCAAAGTGCAGGAAAGTAGCTTGAAGGAATCTCTCACAAATCCATTCCCGGGTTTCTGAAACTCCGTCTTTGGCAACGAATTGCTCCTGAGTAACAAATGATTGGGACTCACCAGGGGAGAAAGAGGGAGAGGATCAAATCAGACACACACACACACACACACACTATTTCAGTGACTGCTTTTTCTGATCAGAGCTGCGAGCTAGTAGGACAGAGAGAGAGAGGGGGGGACAGAGAAAGAAAGGAGAAAAGTTTGGGAATTGCCCTCCCTCTCCGCGAGCTGAGCTGAGAGGAAAGTCTTTTTCTTCCGCGTGTATCTTGTCCAAGGAATCACGGCGCAGGCAGACACGCCAGCAGCGGTCTCAACTCGTCAAAGTCCGCCACTGAATTCAGTCCTTAAAAGCGCACACTCTCCCAGAGACTGGCTCCCGGATTTCTTCGGTGCACTTCAGACCTT
The DNA here is from genome assembly GCF_009764475.1 of Pristis pectinata. Taxonomy (NCBI): domain Eukaryota; kingdom Metazoa; phylum Chordata; class Chondrichthyes; order Rhinopristiformes; family Pristidae; genus Pristis; species Pristis pectinata. The sequence goes on from NC_067405.1 coordinate 16,687,763, forward strand.
TTGGGAGCTTTACTTTTGACGTGTGGAATTTTGTTTCTTGGCAGCCTGTTTTCGCTGATAACGGTTTCAGTAGTTTTCTTTTTAAAGAATCTTCTATATGTGAGGTTATTTTTGGGTTTTTTTTTTGCATAGTTATTTCTTGCAGTTTGAAGCCTTTCAGCCAAGTACACGGATCAGATTACCCCAAAATCTTCACTGCTAACCAGGTAAAGTTTTGCACTCCCCCCCCCCCCCACTTTAAGGATTCGAGTTCTGTGCGATACCTGTCTGTCTTTATTAACTACAAGTCACACCTAATTGCTGCAACTTACTACATTTTGCTTCTGTTCTTTTCTAAACTTTTGCCTCTTGTTGACTGATTGGGGGTGGGGAGAGGAATTGTGATTCTCAGTAAACTATGACTCTTCGGGGGGGGGGGGGGGGAACAGCTTCAAAAAGTTTACAAACAAATTGCCCTTCGTTCTTGTTCCTTTTCCAACCGCTGCCTTCTTTTGTCCTGATTACCTTTTATGGAATTCCAAATATTTTTTCGTTCTTTGCAACCTGATCCCATTTTTTGACGAGTATTTTGTTGAGTGTCGGGCGCCAGTCTCATTAAGGAGTTTGGAGGTGGGGGTCGGGAAAGTGTGTCTCTCTCTCCTAAGCTTCATGGACTCGGGTCCGTGTGGAGCGGAAGGCTCACTGGAAGGAGGGAAATGTTCGATGGGTCACTCCAGTCACTTTATTTTTTGTTGTCAGTCTCTTTGCTGATTCCACCTCTGGGTATAATGTTGTTTCACGCAAATATTAATTGCTATTCTTGCATAGCTTGATGAGGAGGCGCCTTTATATGTTTCTAAGGGGGTTCTATATTGCAACTTTTAAAGCCCAAATTTCATCCAAGCCTTCTGCTCCCACCGCTGAACTGGGAGTTTTGCGTTACGTGAAGCTCATAACAAATTCATTTCCCAACAGGAGTAAAACTATTTTAATTATCCATTTTCCCATCTTGTACTGGAATTAATTCTAGGTCTTGGCAACACTTTACTAGAGCAAACCGATTTGAACTGCACGCTTTCTTAAAATCGAACGATCCGGGTTTGCAGCTGCAAAAGTATGCTGTTTCTTCTTTCTGGCCGTACAAGCTGGTGCTTTTTTTCCCCCCTTGAGTTGGGGAACAAAACTTCGCCGCACTGATTTGACCTTAAAGGGACAGTGCTGCCTGAAAATAGCCGAAAGATGATTGCTGACTGTATATCTGTGAAGATACTACTTCAGTACTCCAACGCAGAATAATGTCAATGCAATAACTGTAATATACGTTGTTTCTGTGTATGTGGACATATTTACATACATTTATTTAACTGATATAAGACAGGGCAGGATAGTAGCTGGCTATGTCCTCCAGTGCAGTCTGAGATGCTCACAGGGTATTGTTAAAATTCTTTGTGGTCTTTTGAGAAATGGTCTCAGTCCAATTATGGAGGCACATAATGATACTCATAAGGCTGCCAGAACTTTTACTTTTAAGATATCTGTGTTTTGAGGGAAAAAAAACTTTTGGATTAATTGCATGAAAGCTTTTTTTCTAGAAACTTTGTAATCTTGAAATTATCCAACTGCTTCCATTTTATTGGCATCAGTTTGAATTGCTGTAAGGCATCTGTGGTTTTCCAAATGTGCTTTTTTTGTGTGTGCAGTTTAAGCTTGCAGGGAAAACATTCAAGACTGCATTGCCTTTTTAAGGTTAAAGTAGTATTTTAATAAAGCTGTATTGGGGTGTATGTGTAGTATGAGGTTTTTAAGCAAGCACTCAGTCTGCATGAACATTGAAAGAAATTACTACTGTATTATGTACAGATATGGTTGTCTGAATTACAATTACATTTTCTTGGATCATTCTGCGACGTAAGGCCAATTTGAATTGGAAATTCTATAAAGTCAAATAACATGAAACATGCAGAGCCATCTTGCTTCTTTACTCTTAATCAGCTTGTTCTGTTGAAAGTATACAGTTAACTGGAATTTGGTTAATTAGCTAACTGGCAGTTCACTTCTCACAGAGTCATCAGGCAATAGTGTATAAAAAATTACCCTTGATACCAGTGTTTACTCTTGTTTACAATTTGTGATGTATTTTTTCTTAAAGTTTATGGTGTATTTGAAGCAATTTGCATGACTGGTGGTTCTTAATGCCACAGAAGTATTTTAAATACTCACAGTTTCAACATGTGGAAAGATTGGTTTAATTATCTTGCAAGCCCAAAAAGGTTCATTTTTTTTCAGTAATGTATATTTAGTCTTCAGTAAATCCCCCTTTACCTCTTCTGCTTGATCTGCAGTTTATGTGTTGTCACATCTTACGGTTATTTAGGAAGATTAGTACTAGCAAGCCTTATTGGTGTCCAGCACAGACTTGATGAACTGAATGGTCCCCTCATTGCCATAATGAATCTTTGATCCAAAGCAAGCTGCTATAGCGACTGAGTGGCTCTTTTAAATGGCATTCTTGCATATTTAAAAGTAGTATTCCCAAGTACCCTGAAAGCTGGACTCATAGTGTTACATTGATCAAGAGAAAAGTAATGAATTCTACCATGACATCTGGGGAATGAAAATCTAAGTAATTAAATCAATGTGGAATGAAAAGCTTTTGTCAGTACAATAACCATGAAGCTACCAGATTGTTAAAAATTAATATCCTTCAAGAAAGGACATCTATCAACCTTAGTTGGGCCTATCATGTGACTCCAGATCTACAGCAGGATGGTTGATTCTCAACTGGCCTCCAAAATAATGCAACAATATTATTTGGGAAGGGCAATACTGTAAATAATGGCTATGCACGTGTCCCCAAAAGAAGTGATACCAATTTTGGGAGTGCTATGGGTATACAGCGGACAGAGAACTAAAGGTGAAAGATCCAGGAGATGAAAGCACACCATGTTGGAGGGCACACAGGCATCATTTCTAATTGCTAAGTCTGTCTGGGCAAACTCTTAACTGGTTACTGAGTCATTACAATCATTGGCATGCGCTGCTAAAGGTGCACAAAATTGCCCTTATCGATTGTCTTGTGGACTTACTTACAAGGTGAAGGACAAATGAATGATAGAAAAATAGGGGGCTATGTGGGAGGGAAGGGTTAGATAGATCTCAGAGCAGGATAAAATGTCGGCACAACGTTGTGGGCTGAAGGGCCTGTACTGTGCTGTAGTGTTCTATGTTCTAAATCATCTGTGGACTTCAGTTTTATTGTTCTATGAACTTAGAACTTAAATTTACCATGTAATTCACATCAGGAGGCTAGGAATCTAATGGCACAGTGAAAACTGTTTGAACATATTCTGGAGAACAGATGTACTCACATATACATGAGTGATGTAGTCACCTAACCCAGCATGGGGGTATGCTGACTGCCACTGGCACTGGAGGTGTGGTGACAGTCACAGGCACTGTAAATATGTTGACTGACTCTGGCACTGGGGTTGTGGTGACTGCCACTGGCATTCTGGAACAGATGACTAACATTGGGTTGGCAATGTGCCGAATGACACTGGTATGGAGTGTGGAGAATGACATCCACACTGGGGGTGTGGTGACTGACACTAAATTGGACATAGACTGAATTACAGAAGGATGGGGACATCGTGATTGACACATTGAAGAAGTGGTGACTGTTGCTATGATGGGGATGTGATGATTGCGACTGCCACTGGGAATGTACTGTCTAGCACCAGCATTGGTGATGCAGTGACTGACGCTAATACCAGGGGTGTGGTCTCTGACATTAGCAGTGGGAATGTGGTACCTGACGCTTGGATGGGGATGTGGGGAGTGATGTTTGGATGAGGATGTGGTGACAGAAACTAGCACTGACGATGTGGTCCCTGACACTAACACAATGGAGACACAAGAGACTGCAGATGCTGGAATCTGGAGCAACAAACAATCTGCTGGAGGAACTCAGCAGGCTGAGCAGCATCTGTGGGAGGAAAGGAATTGTCGACATTTCGGGTTGAAACCCCGCATCGAGTTCTTCCAGCACATCATTTGTTGCTAACATAATGGATACGGTGGCTGATAGCAGCAGTGGTGATGTAATGAATGACAGTAGCACTGGTGATGTGGTGACTGTTGGTAGGATGGGGCTGAGCTCGGGTGGAAGTATGGTGACTGGCACTGGAGCTGGGGACGTGATGACTGATGCGGGCACCTGGAATGTGATGACTGTCACTTGGATTGGGGATATGGTCCCTGTGGTGCTGGGGATTTGTTGCTGACATCATCTATATTGATGTGTTTTTGCACATTAACAGTGGTCACTAGGTCTGCAAATATTTTTAACATTGTACACAGACAGATCCAGTTACCCTTTTGCTAAAGTAACTTAAAGGATAATTTTGCAGATGATATTGCCCCTTACTGTATCTTAGGAATGAATTCATCACCATGATTAAGTGCTTGTAGGCAGTTTCTTTATCCAGAAAACCTTGATAAGTACATTAAGCTGTCATTCTGGGATGTTTTTGATATGAGCACCACTTATTTCTGGCTGTAGAAATTAGCATATGAGGTATATTTTGACAGTAAATAATGAAACCTACACTATCTGCACTTCCAGTGCACTAAACATAGTTGAGTATTTTGAATTTTATCTCTGATTATAAATATTCCAGAGTTTTACTTCCATTGTTGAGTAATACAATGGTTAATTTTCATATATCGTATAGCTCAATTGATTTTAAGTTCATTGCTTTTATCTAGAAACTATCATTGCTGGAATCTCTTTTAAGAAAAATGCTTTAACTAATTCATTGGAAATGTTGAGTGTTTAAAAATGACTGTTCACAATCCAAGATAGTGTAGGCATCTTCATTTTAATTATTTTCAGGCACATTGGAAAAGGTGATGTGATGTCTTTTTAATATCACTGGACCAGTTGACCCCTGGCTTTAAGCTTAACTCGTCTAAACATTCCATTTTTTTTCTTTTCAATCCAGTGCCTTTGATGCTTAATGACATGAGATTGCTCCAAAGAAAGTAATTGATAAGGTACTCTTTGACCATGATCAATGTAATTCCATCCTTGTTTTCCTTAGTCCCTCCACATCATTTAATATGACTCCATTGCCTGCTCTCCATATTAGTGTCCTCACTCTGTTTCCAAGTCTACAAGTCACAACAAGGTCAACAAACCAGAGTACCCCAAGAGTGAAATCAGTCCTGTTATCAGCTTATTTGTTTCCCCAGAATTATCATTTGTTGGCTTGGGATGAGGATCCAGCTGTATTTTTGTAATGGCCAATGAGTTTCCCCACCTTTAACTCTATAGCCATTTCATGTTTCTAGTGTTATCTATCCTAATAACCAGTTTTGGATGAGACAGAACTTCTTCAATGAAATATTGGGAAAACCAAAAACAGTTTATTTATTCCTCAATGAAAGTGATCTACCTACATCTGTCTGGAAAGTAATTAGGGATTTATTAATGTCAAAAAAATCCTTGTTGTTGAGGGATCCATTTGTGCCATTTGACGGACACTCTAGGAATATGTAGAATCATAGAAAGAAGCCATTCAGTCCATCAAGCCCATTCTAGTTCCACATTGAGCCATTCTGTCAGTCCCATTCTCCCGCTCCTTCCACATCCTCCTGCAAATGAATTTTTCTTAAGTGCCTATAAGATTCCCTTTCGTAAGCCTTGATTAATTCTATTTCCACCACCTTTAAATGCAGAAAATTCCAAGCCATGCCCAACCTCTGTGTAAAACAAAATTCTCACACCTGTGTGTGAAAGATTGCTTCTGAGATATTGTATTCTTTTTCCATGGGCTCTGATCCAGATTTTAGAGTGACGTGAACAATAAAGGCTGTCAGGTTATCCAACATGGGCAGCAACGACTTACAAAAACCAAATTGCAAGAGACATACTGAACGTTTTAATTTTTGCAAGGCTGAAAATAATGCAGTGCTATCCTTTCATTAGCAAAATAATTAAACAGTTCATCTATTGTGGAGATGAGGAGGAATCTGTTACCATGCATTGATAATGTCCATTAGCTTTGTGTGGGGTAAATAGAAGTAATGCAGAAGGGTAGAAGTGGCATTGGAGGGTATCTGAGTTGGCACGGTGCTGCTGAGTAACCTGAAGTGGGATTTAGAGAGCAGGGGCGATTTTAATTATTATTACAGCAATTATTTTTGATTTTGTCGTGAAACGCCCAATGGTTTCTGTGACTGTAGCTTCATAGAAAGTTATTTGGTGTGAGGGCTTGATGGCAGTGATTTGCATAAGAAGAAAGATTTAGTGTGGTTGCTATTGTGTTCAATGAAGAGTTCCAGCAGTCAGGCCAGAGGGAATGAAAAGACTGCAAAGAAATGATGGGCTATTCAGGTTTTTTCACAGCCTAAAGCTATGGTCATCTCCCTCTGAAATCGACGACCAGGATGTCACTTTCATCTTCAGGAACACCATTATGTTGCGTTTCTCACACATTCACTTTTGTCAGGGATTATTGATCAGATATTCTTTTTCTTCACTCCTGTGGAAACCTGTTGTTTTCCGTCTTAAAAGTTTAAATAGGACAAAACCCCAGAAACTTAATCTTGGGCTCTTTCGTACAATGGCACTAAAATCATTCTCAGCCTATTGGGTTAAATTGCAGTTAAGTTAAAGTATCACCGAGGAAAGGGGACCCTCATTTCGGGACACAGAGAACACTGTGTCACTCTTCCGATGCTTCTGAGAGAAAATGGTACGAGTTATGTAAATGTGAGTGTCTTTTATCAAAATATTTCTTTAAAATATTTATCTGTACAATATTTTCTGATGGACAAATTCTTTATTTGCTAAGTTTTGACACTTTGAATGCAGGTAATCTGAAAAGTGTGCATTCCAGTCCCACATGTCATGTGTAGTTAATATAACACCCTTAAGTTTTGTTAACTTTTGAATCATCTGACTTGCAGCTGAGGTGTTGCATTTCCTTTGCCTATTCAGCTAGTCCTTCACCCAAATTGGGAACTACGAAAAGTATCGAAATGGTCGAAAATGAACCTTCTTAGCTCAGATCCAGAATGCCGAAGATAGGAATTCCTCCGGAGGTTCTGAGTAGGGACATAGTAAAAGAACATGTTGGCAATTTCACTGAAAATGCACAGGGAATCTTCAAAAACAAGCTTATGGTGACGTACTCCTGTTTGTGTATGAATTCCTGCCTCAGCATTTTAGTGCCCCCATAATCTGTTCATTATTGGAGAAGCTATAATTAAAGTTTCGTAAAGTAACCGGCAGCACTTCAATGGCTGTGAAGTAGTTTGAGTCATCCCAATGTTATGAAAAGTGCTTCATAAATATAAGTTATTTTTTAATGCTGTGCATTCTACTTTTTAAAAACTGTTCATATGAACATTTGTGCTCGCTACCTTGGCTTGTGTGTCAAGCTTCCAGCAAAATGCAGGAGAGGAATTTACTGGCCGGCAGATGACCGAAGCATGCTATGCAGTGTGGCTTCACCACATTATTGTTTATGATATCCTTACAAGCAGCTGCCATGTGTCCTTATTACTGACAGTTCTCTCGACAAGTACCACATGAAAGGCCATCAGTTTTAAAGATCCAGATAACTCTCCACACAGCGTCTATCAACACAGTTCTTTGTGTTCAGGACAATGCAAGAAAGTCTGGCAGATCTTTCAGTTCCTGCTGTGGAGAGCTGTTTGGTTGCTGAAGTACACTTATGCTAACTTGAATTGATTTAACTTAAATGGCTGCTGGTGACCTTGAGTGGCAATGATTCCCTCATGTGTTGCAATGCAAAATGAAGGAATGGTGTATTTATTTAAATTTAAAATACACATCATTTACTGCAACCTCTTTCTGTTTTCTGTCACACTGGATTCTCTTATCTTCCCGATGGCTCATCAGATAATTGTGATGCCAAATCTGGGACTGAACCATAAGAATCCATCAGTTCCTGACTTTGGTCTATGCCCAAGTATCAGAAAGCATGCCTTTACTTCTGCTCATCCGGGAAGTTGAAATATTTAATCATGGTTTCAGTTTCTGATTGTTTTTCAGTGATATCCTCCAGGAATCACTCCCAGTCTTTCTAATCTCCTGCACTGCACTACTTTGAGATCTCTGCCCTGCTCTGATTCTGATCTCTTGATCAATCCCTAATTTACTTGCCCTCCATGCATTCAGATGCCAAGGCTCCTTGAAATTTGGAGTTTATTCCTAAATCTCTTCCTTTCATTTTAGCTCTCCCCTCATTCTATCTGCCTTTAGCTCTCATTCTTCCTTCAAGATGTGCTTTAAAACCTGCCGCTTTGAATGAGCTTTACGACATTGTGCCATTGTCTCACTATGTGACTCAGTGCTAAATTTTGTTTGGTATCACTCCTGTGAAGTGGTTTGTGTCATTAAAGGTGCCATATATTGTTGGAGTAATGCTTGTGTGTTTGTGGAAGGGTGCTTTCATGAGCATCCACTTAGGAAGTAGGTTTATTGTGCAAAAAAAAGTGAATTAATTCTGTTTCTTGGCATGTATTGAACCCTCAACCAATATCATTAAAGCAGATTATGTAATCATTAGCACGTTACTGTTTGTGGAAGTTTATTGATACGTTTCCCACTTGACTCCATTTCAAAATCATTTAATTGGATGTCCCAGACACTAAATAAATGCAGCTCTTGTCTTTAGATATGTTCCGTCAACAGTTACAATGTAGATTTCACTAATAAAATAAAGCAGAAATCAACAGTTACATCTTAGACCATGCAGGAAGTGGTTTACAATTTCTTGGACTTGAACACAGTCTGAATTCCCTCAACTGCTGCCCTTTTCAGCTGTGAAGAAAGAGTTATTGAATGATTTTGATTCAGTGCAGGTGTACAGGTTGTGCTGAGAAACTGAAGCTCTGTCCCCATGATTTCTGTTTTGTTTTCTTGGATTCTAGGGTCACTGCATCTTGCCCTAAGCTTTCTCGGTTGCTAATTCACTGAGAGCTTTTTCCAAATCTTGATGGCTGTTAGCAAATGTTTCCTCAGAAGCTGAAGGATAGGGAATTCTTTGGCAATCTCTGGTCATTTCAAAGACCAGATCTGTCTACTAGATTTCCCCCAGCTGACACTTATTTTCCAAAATCCTTTTGATTCTTCAAGGCTTGCAATGGCTTTGAATTTGCAGCAAACGTAGCCAGTTTAGGATGTCCAAGGAATGGTATGCTTTCTTCTGGAAGGGGTAATGGAGGGATGAGGGGGAGGCATTAATTTAGCTTCAGTGTTGCCTGAAGATTGCTGGAGTTTTTTATCCACTGACCGTGATCTTTCTAAGATCTGTGGCCATTATTCATAGATAGCACTGGAGAGTGAGCATCACCAATCAATTACATCATGGGGTGCATCATACCTGGAATCTGTTCAGTATAGGCTCCACAGCTTTTGAACTGCAGAGATATTGCAGTTTAAATCCATTTTATGGACCACTGCTGGAATCTTTTGGATTGTGGGGACATCATGACTGGACTGTAGGGACATCATGACTGGATTATAGGGACCAGAGTTGGAATCTACAGGGTTGTATGGATAAGATAAGTGGAATCTATTTGACTGAAAGAACATGACTGCTGGACTGTAGTGGAGTCTGCTGGATTGTAGTGAAATCACAGCTGGAGTCTGCTGGATTGTAGTGAAATCACAGCTGGAGTCTGCTGGATTGTAGTGAAATCACAGCTGGAGTCTGCTGGATTGTAGTGAAATCACAGCTGGAGTCTACTGGATTGTAGTGAAATCACAGCTGGAGTCTGCTGGATTGTAGTGAAATCTGCTGGATTGTAGTGAAATCACAGCTGGAGTCTGCTGGATTGTAATGAAATCATCTGGAGTCTGCTGGACTGTAGTGGAGTCGGCTGGACTGTAGTGAAATCACAGCTGGAGTCTGCTGAATTGTAGTGAAATCACAGCTGGAGTCTGCTGGATTGTAGTGAAATTAGCTGGAGTCTGCTGGACTGCAGTGGAGTCTGCTGGACTGTAGTGAAATCACAGCTGGAGTCTGCTGGATTGTAGTGAAATCAGCTGGAGTCTGCTGGACTGCAGTGGAGTCTGCTGGACTGCAGTGAAATCCCAGCTGGAGTCTGCTGGACTGCAGTGAAATCCCAGCTAGAATCTGCTTCTTTTTCTCAAAATAGCCTCATGTTTTTCAAATCCAAGTCAGAGGACTAGGCCTCAGCAAGCTGCCACATCCAAACACCGCACTGTCTACAGTTCAGCACTCTCACCATACTGCACGGGGAATTTGCTCAAACTTCTGATGCAGATGTGACCCCTGCAACTTCTTGATTCAGGGTCAAGAGTGCTCCCAGTGAGCTCAAGCTGAAATTCAGCAGCTTACAGCATTCGCAAAGCTCATCTTGTTCATTGGCTGATTCACTCTTTTGAATGTAACCTTTGCTTAATTGCATTTCACTACTGTCCTTCAGGAAATGCAGTCTGCCTTCTTTACCAGGTTTGAATTATATTTGACTCCACCTGCATCAACGTACCCGTTTTTATCTATATCCTGAATAACAGACAGCACCCACTGAAATGGCCTAACAAGCCATGTTCAGGAGGCAGTTAGGGCTGAACAATAACTGCTACCCTTGCCAGCAACATTCACATTGACTGAATAAATTATTTTTTTTTAATGAAATTCCAAGCAGAATAAATAAAATTGGATGGGATTCTTGCTTGTTGTCCAGTAGCCATTGTTGGATGTAAGTTGAAGATGGCAACACTTGCTATCCAACAGAAGTAATGGCCAGTATAATAAAGTACCTGGGCACAGCCCATCTGAATAGAATTGTACTTCTGTTTAAACTCAATACTTCATTTAAGGCAAAAAGTGAAGAAAAGTGGTGAGAAACTAACAATTGCCCCAAACCCTATACTTTACTAATGAGATCTCCTGGCCTTGTGCAATGTTAGCACTAGTTCATAAAATGCACTGTAAAATCTAATACAGTGCTACAAGAGAGGCTTTTACTATTCGTAAGTATTTGGATTATTTGCATCATTACCAGGATTATCTCAGCTGTTTTAAATTGCCAGGTTTGCACCAAATAAAGGCAATTACTTGGCAGGGCTGTTATATCTTTCCTTCTCAAAGAAACATCTCCATATTTTCCCCTACAAAATAACCACCCCCAGACCACTTCCATTCCTGTATTCCCTTTGCTGTGTTTTCTCTCCCTCTCCAGCCGATCCAAAGTTTCTAAGGGAGATCATTTCCCGGTCTCCAGTGAATTGGTTGCACACACACATTTGAAGTATCAATTCAAAAGCAGACAATTCGATAAATCAGTGAGCCAGTTGCGTTCTAACAGGATCCGCACTCTATCTGCAGGGGGTGAAATTCCATTCTATGCTTGAGCCTGCTATTGCATGTTCCAATTTTGATCAGCGGTGTGTCATTTTTCACCCAATGCATTGTAGCAAAAAACAGAAGGGTCTTGGAATAATAATGAAGATGGTAATGGCCACGCTTCTGGAACAAGATGCTTATCCAAGTACTTATTTATCGTGAGTTTGCTGCTGAGTTTCTAGAACAATTAAAGCAAATATATCAAATTTCATCACTGTTAGTGGTTTGCGTTATCAGTAGCGGCAGTGGCTGTTGTGCAGGTTTGTACAATGTTTACTCACTTCAGCTTGTAATAGAGCTAATATACTTTCCATCACTTTAGCCCCTCTTAACTAAGCCTACCCTGAATAGATTAACTTGTGCTGTCCTACTTCATCCCTATTCTTCAAGTGTTAGTTTAACCATTGTTGTTCTAATGTGGCAGTCATCATTGCCAAGTGCAGAACCTCTCCCCATTTGATGCTGGCATGTATGTTCTTTCATAAAGCCAATAAGATAAGATAAGATATCTTTTTTAGTCACTTGTACATCGAAACACACAGTGAAACGCATCTTTTGCATAGAGTGTTCTGGGGGCAGCCCGCAAGTGTCGCCACGCTTCCGGTGCCAACATAGCATGCCCACAATGTCCTAACCCGTACACCTTTGGAATGTGGGAGGAAACTGGAGCACCCGGAGGAAACCCACGCAGACACGGAGAATGTACAAACTCATACAAATATTTTTTCCAACAAACCTCTTTGGAAAAGAATGGGGATCAGGAACCCCTTTTAAGTGCTTGTTTCTACCCACTGGTAGCACCCACCCCCTCGTAGATGGACACCTTTGGGAAGCTGGTTTAACAAGCTGTGACACAAAGATGTCTGTCTATCAGGCTGTGTCCTCAGCACAGTTATTTACAGCTATGAAACTGGGTGATGTATTCCAAGGAGATTGAACATTATCCTTCCTCGAAGTCTCAGAAAAATCTTCAGAGTCACTTCAACAGATGACATCCTCCAGAGGGCTGCACTACACCCTGTGCAGACTATTCTGGGTGTTTCGAGGCATGTGGAGCTCATGCCTTTTGCTCATCTGACAAAATCTGTGCTCCGTGGTGAACTCAAAGACTGCCACAGTGCGCGGCTTGGATACAGTGACAAGGTTCAACGTGTCACACAACTGGGTGGATCTTGCTCACAACAACTCAGCCTGGAGCAGACACTGTGGAGGATCACACGAGGATCCCAGCTGAGACCACCCCCTGTCCCAGGCTAACAAAGATGCAGGGGGTGCTGCCGCCTCTGTCTGGTGACTGGACCTCTGGGTATAGTGGGAATTTTTGCCACTCATGCAATACGTTCTTCATGCCACTGCTAAACACCGTTAACTGCCTGATATTTCTGTGCCTTGTTTCATCTGTCAAATTGACTGACAATTTTCAACCCTTTGCTCCAGCTAAGGGCAGCCAACCTTTGTGTTTTGCAAGCTTTAGCCTCCCACTGCACTGTACTTTGTGCATATATCATTTTACTGTGTCTTGTACACTGCGTAACCATGGCTGTCATTCTGTGAGTGACCCTGGTTAGAATTAGGACAGGGGAGAGTGAGTAAGAGTGTTTCTTTGCCTCAGGATCTTTGATATTTTCCTCTCTTGGTTTGGTTGTTGCTCACCTCCTCTTGACACCTCCCTGGAAGTCTCAGAATTGGCAGTGCACTCAGCTCTAGATCATGTCTTTTATCAAAAGCAATCTCTGGAGCTAGGCAGCAATTCCTTTGTAGCTCCGACATCTGCTTGCACACTATCAAAAATGAAGTGCAGACCCAGAACTCAGTTGTGCTGCTTCTCACTGAATAATGAATGGATTTTGTTTGTCTGCTCGCTGTGATGGAGTTTTGTGGGGGGTGAAAAAAATCACTTTCAGATTTATGTGCAGGCCATGACTGTTGCACTGAAGTGCACAGATCCATTGGGGGAAGCCTTGGCTGAATCACTGACTCAAAGATGGCTGAGAAATTCCATTGCCTAGCAAAATTATGTACCTCTGACTGCAGGAATTCCTGTAATGTCAGTGAGTCCAGTCTGCTTCACATTGACCATTCTTATTCTGTAATACGTCAGGGCACTCCCATCTTACCTGATGAAGTATTATAAAGCAGAGAAGTTGTGTTAAACTTGTATGGAAGTTTGTATGGAGCACCCTTAAAGCATTGTGCAAAGTTCCAGAATGAATTTTACAAAAGGAATCCAGTATCACACAGGTAGAAGTCTCTCTGAGTATGAAATTGAAACATGACCCAGCAATGACCAATCTGACCATGATCCAAGGCCCAGCATTTAAACTTCTCCCCATTCCCAACCCAACTGGAGCTAACAATCATTGTAAGTACGTAAAATACTCTTAAACATGCTGCTCTTTTGTTTGAGGATGAAACACCAAATATTGACCAAGAACAGACAACAGATATGGCAATGCCAACCTGACCTGGATAAAGTACTGAGCTGGGTCCCACCTAACCAGTACCTGCATGTTTTATCAAATTATACATGCAATCTGACATGTAAAGTTGGATCTCATTGGGTTTGGATTACGTAGCTGGGATCTGTGCCAGGTAGGTTACAGTAGAGAGTTACAAACCTGAAACTCAGAGCTGAAAGTTTCTCGCTGCCAAGAATGGCTGAACAAGCTGAGGCTCTTTTCTTCAATAAAGGAATAAGAATGTGTTAAGATATTAGGAGAAGGCCATTTGGCCCCCTCAAGCCTGCTTCCCATTTAACAAGACTATGAGCGATCTTCCACAGCCCACATCATTTCCTGCCATTTTCCCTCTTGATTGATCTAGTACCCAGAAATCAACCGATCACTGCGTTTAACGCAATCAGTGACTGAGCCTCCACTGCCCTTCGGTGCACAGAATTCCAAAGATATGCCACCTTTGAATGAAGTAATTTCTCCTCATTTCCATCCTAAATCACCTACTCCTTATTTTGATGCAATGGGTTGATCTGTTTGGTATCTGACATGTATGAAGGGATTTAATAGGATGGAGATACAAGCAATTTATCGATAACAGGGGAGACCAAAATTAAGGGGCATATAGCAATAAGATCATGAGAAACTTCTTACCCAGACAGGGTAAGTTTCTTACTCAGAGGGTGGTTGATAGCTGGAATATGCTGCCAGAGGAGGTGGTGGAATCATATACAATTACCAGGTTTAAGGGGCATTTAGACAGATGCTTAAATAGACAAACTATGGAAGGATAAGGACCTAATGCGAACAAATGGGATTAGTGTAGGTGAGGAAAAAAGTCGGCATCGCACAGTGGGTTGAAGGGCCCATCTCTGTGCTGTGTGACTGATGGCACTGTAACTCTGAAGTAGATAGAAGTAAAACTTTTGGTCGCCTGGTGTGGTTGAGGCAAACAGTGCAGATTGTATTGAAGTATGTGAGGGAGAAAGGGTGAGAAGGATTGGATGAAGTTGAGGGAGGAAGATTGTATAAGCACCAGCATATACAATCTTGGCCAAACAGCCTGCTTTTATGCTGTTAACTCTGCACAAATCTCAGGAAAATTCCAGCTGATTTGTTTATTGAAATGGGGGTGGGGGGGCGTTGATGTAAGTGATTACAGTTGAATGATTCTCTCATTATATTTTGCAAGTTTTTCTCACATTTTCTAATTTGCTCCCATTCCCTACCTTTTTTCATTAGTTTTGTCAGACTTCAGCTGTGGCACAGTCGATCACTCTGACACTGAACTTTGTGGGTTCAAGTCCATGGTGCTTTAGTCCAAAGTCCAGGGAGTGTTGCACTGATGAGAGATGCTCTTCAGCAGAGATGTTCAGCTAAAGCTCCATGTATCAGTGTGGGTGGATGTGAAAGATCCTATTGTCTTTTTAACATAAGCAAAGGAGTTCTTCTATGTGCTAGCCAATATTTATCCCTAAAGGAAATGCTTTTAAGTAAATCCTTTATGTCATTGATTTCTTCATGACCATGATGTGTGCAAATTGACTGCCAGGGGTCCTACGCTTGCAACAGAGACTATACTTTGAAAGCACATAATTGGCTGTAAAGTGCTTTGGGATGTCCTGAGGTTGTGAAGGACACTATATAAATGCAGCTCGATCCACATGTCATCCAACAGCTGTGAAACTCAATAGGAAGACCTTTGAAGAGCTAATTTCTTGGAGACATATGAAGGGTGTGACTTGGCTTGTGTTTCCTTTTGTCTCTCCCTCATCCCCCGCAGGTCCCTCAAGTTGTCCTGGCTCTGACTGGGGCCTTTCCACAAGGGAATGGTCAGCATCCTCTCCACTTCACTGAGAGCCTTTGCTGATCATGCTTTTAAGGCAACAGATACTGCCTAAAAAAGTTTCTAACTGATGGAGGGCCGGCCACACGCCAGAACCAATCCTTGGAACGCAGTTTTAAATTTCCCATGTGTTAGCAGGTGACGTGACAATTTTTCTCTTTTGTTTGTTTAATGTCACAGGCTGTAAGATCGCAGGCCGTGGCACCAGAAAGTGTGATGTTACAAAAAGATGTTTTTCTTAACGCAGATTGACTACCCGTGACAGTTGGATCAAATTGAAAACAGAGTACAGTATAAATATTTGTGAACTAAAATGCAGCCAGACCTTAAGCTCCATGGTGACAAGCTGGAGGATGAACTATGTATGTGTAGCCAGAGAATGCAACAAGCCAGCATGTGTTTCTCAGTACCTCTCCCCGTGACACACATGGAGCGTAGGATTGCCTCTTGTGTTTGGAAAAGGGGCAGTCTGGTTTGTTTTGGGTGGGTTACCTGGAAATTTCTAAAATGTCATAAGATAAGATAAGATATCTTTATTAGTCACACGTACATTGAAACACACAGTGAAATGTATCTTTTTGCGTAGAGTGTTCTGGGGGCAGCCCGCAAGTGTCGCCATGCTTCTGGCGCCAACATAGCACGCCGACAACTTCCTAACCCGTACGTCTTTGGAATGTGGGAGGAAACCGGAGCACCCGGAGGAAACCCACGCAGACATGGGGGGGAACGTACAAACTCCTTACAGACAGCGGCTGGAATTGAACCCAGGTTGCTGGCGCTGTAATAGCACTGCACTAACCGCTACACTACTGCGCAACTGGCACAAAACATTTGCTTGTTTTAAAGTGTAGCCCTCATTTTCTTTTACCCCTGGGTCTTGTGACATGGGCCAGCTATTTGGAACTGTAAGGTATTCAAGGACCTGTTCCCCTCATTAGCAGAACGAATCTCAAGCTGACCCCTCCTCTCTCCCCAAACCAACACATCTTCATCCTCTTCATCCCCTCCTCTTCATCCACTCCTCATAACCCCTGCCATTCATTGCTGAAGAAGTGTATTTGTAAAGGACTAAAACAATGTTGGTCGATGTTATGTTTGATGCCTGATATGTAAAGAATTCGTTACAGTGCAAACGTCACCTCTCCTATTTGGTTCCATTTTCCAACTCCTGGCCCCAAGATTATTGTCGTCAAGAAAGAGGTTTCAAGGCAGATTAGGAACCTAAATAAATTCCTGGCTATCTTTTTGAATGCAGGCTCTTTCAGAATTTAAATTAAAATCAACCGTGATTTGATGACTTTCTTAAGAGGGGCTGGGGCAGAGTGCTTTAGTTTGTTAACATTCTCCTTCTTGTTGCAATCCTTCGTATGCAGAACTTTCTCATTAGTTTCAAAGGGGTTGCTTTTAGGCCGTGGGCTGATGTAATTCGAGCCTGCTGTGATGCATCACTATTCCTTCTTTAACTGCTGTAATTGGCAGCTCACTAAAGTCATTGTTCTTGGACTTTATACAGTTCGACAGATCACATCCATAAAACAGTGGTAACTTTCCCCTTCCTGCTCTCCAGAGTGGAGTCTTATGTTGTGGAAACATCTGTTAGACATTCAGGGAGCTCGAGGAGCTCTCACACAGGATATTGCTGTTATTTATAGGAGGTGCAGTTGGTTCCAAAGACCACCTTCTGCTTGCTGTTCACAAACTTCCCTCCTTTCTCATGGCAGGCAACAAAACACGGGCTTCAGGCTTTTTTTTATGCTCGCTGAACAGAAAGAATACGCTTAACCCGTCTACTGGTCAAGAATGATTAGGATTATGCAGCAGTGTAAGAAGGGGCTGGGGTTATGTTCCATTGTATCAGGCACCCAACTGGGCCAACAGTATGTGCATCCCTAGCCCAACCCACACCACCACCCCCCATCCCCCCCATATCTCACTCTCGCTCTCGCTCTCCCCTGTCTCTCTCTGTCTCTGTCTCTGTCTCTGTCTCTGTCTCTCTCTCTCTCTCTCTCTCTGCTCTCTCTGTCTCTGCTCTCTCTCTCTCTGCGATGACATAGTTTAGATTTCACTAGTCATCAACCCTAGGATTAAGGATAACTGATGTTGAATGTTTTAAAGTAAAATGAATTCTTGCTACTACAAAGAGGAATTTAAATTTTGGTTCATCAGATAGAAAGAAATTAACAGATTTTTCAGAGTCTAATTTCCCTTTTTATTAAGCAGGAATAAAGCCTGAAGAAAAACTAAGTAACCATGGGGAAGTTTTTTTTTATATGGGGGAGGACAGAGGGATCAATGTGAGGTATCTTTGAAGAGAGTGGGATTGGATTAGAGCTGCAGTTTGTGACTGGCTGATTGAGGTATTATTAGTTGCTGAAGATCTTTTTTGTTCTTTCTCCGAGGAATCCTTTTCAATTGGTATGATAACTTTTTTTCCTGGGCAAATATTTCTTCAAGGAGCCTCAGTATTTTTTGATAAATATTTGGCAAGCTTTTTATTTATAGAGTCATCCAACAGGGAGACAGGCTCTTTGGCCCATTATGCCGGTGCATGCCATCTGCTTATCTATACTAGTCCCATGTCCCAGGACTTGGCCTGTAGCCTTCAATGGAATGGTGTTTAAAGTGCTTATCTAAATACTTCTTAAATGCTGTGAGAAGACCTGCCTCCACCACCCCCTCAGGAAGTGAGATCCAGATTTTAATCACCCTCTGGGTGAAAAAAATCCTCAATTTCTATTTAAATCTCCTATATCTTAAATAAAATCTATGCCCACTGTTCATAGACACCACTGTTAAGAGGAGATGTTTTGTATGCTCTGTCAGTTCCCCCTTAGTCTTCTCTGTTCTAAAGAAAACAAACCCACCTATCCAATCTCTCCGCAAACCAACAGACTGCAATCAGTGAGGATAGGCAGCAACACCTCTGCCCCGATTATTTTCAACATTGATACCCCACAAGGCTGCATCTTCAGCCCCCTACTCTACTGCCCATATACTCATGGCTCCATGGCCATAACTCCATCTACAAGTTTCAGATTATACCACCATAGTGGGCCGTATCTCAAATAACGATAAGTGGGAGTACAGGAAGGAGATAGTCATGACAACAACCTTTCCCTCAATGTCAGCAAAACAAAAGAGCTGGTCATTGACTTCAGATGCTCCTGTTTACGTCAATGGTGCTGAGGTTGAGGGGGTTGGGAACATCACCAATAGCCTGTCCTGGTCCAACCACATAGACACCACAGCCAAAAAAGCTTACCGGCACCTCTACTTCCTCAGGAGGCTAAACAAATTTGGCATGTCCCCGTCAACCCTCACCAATTTTTATTGATGCATCATAGAAAGCATTGTATCTGGATGCATCACGGCTTAGTGTGGCAACTGCTCTGCCTGTGACCGCAAGAAACTGCGGAGAGTTGTGGACACAGCTCAGCACATCATGGAAACCAGCCTCTCCTCCATGGACTCTGTCTATACTTCTCTCTGCCTCGATAAAGCAGCCAGTGTAATCAAAAACCCCACCCACCCTGGACATTCTCTCTTCTCCCCTCTCCCATCAGGTAGAAGATACAAAAGCCTGAAAGCACGTTCCATCAGGCTCAACCACAGCTTCTACCCTGCTATTAAAGGACTATTGAATGGTTCCCTAGTATGATAAGATGGACTCTTGAACCCACAATCTACCTGGTTATGACCTTGCACTTTATTGTTTACCTGCACTGCACTTTCTATGCAGCTGTTATACTTTATTCTCCATTCTGTTATTGTTTTACCCTGTACTACCTTGATATACTGTGTAATGAATTGATCTGTTAGAACAGTATGCAAGACAAGTTTATCACTGTACCTCAGTGCATGTGACAATAATAAACCAAGTCCAATTCTTCATAGCTGAAACGCTCCATCCCAGGCAATATTCTGGTGAAACTCCTCTGCAGCCTCTCCAGTGCAACCATATCCTTCTAATAATGTAGTGACCAGAACTGTATAGAATACTCCAGCTGTGGCCTAATCAATGTTTATATGTTGTACATAATATCCTTGCTCTCATTCTCTGCCACAGATAATGAAGAAAAGAATCCCACATGCCTTCTTAAACAGCTTACAATCCTCCCCAGGTTATGAACACCCAACATGTACAGCCCGTACACACGAGCAGGCATTTGGAAGTCCAGCAGGATGGGTCTGTCAGCTTCTGTGGGGCTGCAGGCATCTTCCGCTGCCTGGGAACTAGGTTCGTGGCTGCATTTCCTACTTGCAAACTGTCCGGGTTACGAACAGCTCACAGGAATGGAACCCTGCCGTACTCTGGGGAAGACCAATGTCTACCTGTGTTGCTGCCTTCAGGGATCCTTGGACATGTAACCCAAGGTCCTTCTGTTCCTCAGTACTTCCTAGAGTCCTGTCGTTCAATTGTTTAACCCTCCCATTCCCCTCCCCGCACCTGTTTCCATGTGCCCAACATCCCTTCCCCATCTTGTTCCCTGCAATCACCTACCAACCTCTACCCTGCATATTGTTCTGTTTATTCATGCAATGCAGATGTCACTGGCAATGACAACATTTATTGCCCACCCCTAATTGTCAATGAACTGAGAGGTCAGTTAAAAGTCAGCTGCATTGGGGGATTTGGAGTCACATTTAGGCCAGATCTTGGATCTGTCAAGCACATTAGTGTACCAGCTGGGTTTTTATGGCAATCCTGTTACATGGTTACTGTAGCTCTGACAAGATTTTGTTTTAAGAGTCCAGATTTATTTAATTCCAAGCATTTAAACTGCCCAGCGGCCATGATATATTCTGAGTGGCATATATAATTTGCTGCTAATCTATCAATCTAACCACTGCAGCAACATAACCTCCACTGCACAGTTCTTATTGCAGTGATAAAGTTCCCAGGTCTGGGAATTGTACAGGAGGCCAGAATCCAGGATGGATCCTGAGGCTTTTGGCTTTCTGATCTGCATTTCTGGTCTCTGGCCCAAATTCTAGTGGTCTTGCCAGCACCTCCCCTTCTGTTCACATCCTTGCTGTTTTATGGGGGGATACAGACTTTGGTTGCCACGGTAGAGAAAGGACGTGATTTCTCTGAAGAGGGTGCAGAGGAGATTCGCCAGAATGTTGCCTGGGATGGAGTGTCTCAGGTTATGAGGAGAGACTGGATAGGCTGGATTTGTTGCCCCTGGAGTGGAGGGAGAACTTAATAGAGGTATAGAAAATTATGCCTGCAGCACAGATAGGGAAACAGCAGTAAACTTTCTCTCATATCAGGGATGTCCATAACCACAGGGCATAGTCTTAAGGTAAGGAGTAACACCTGCGCTCTGTCCATAACCGCGATCTACATCTTCTCGTTGACAGTCACTTCAACTCCCCCTTCCACACTATCACTGCTATGTCAGTCCTCGGCCTCCTCCACTGCCAGGAGAATTCCAAGCGCAAACTGGAGGAGCAGCACCTCATTTTCCGTCTTGGAATCTTGCAGCTTAATGGCATGAATATTGAATTCTCCCACCTTAGGTAATCCCCACCCCCCTTCCCCACAAACCCCACCCCCCCCACCCCCACCATGCTTTCTTCTCTTCTTCCCTTTCCTAGCCCTTTTTTTCCACTCTCTCCTTACCTTTGACCCATCCCTCTGGTAGATCTGCTCTTCCCTCCCCCACACCTGCCTATCACTATTTCTTACCTGCATCTACCTATCACCTCCCTGTGCCCACCCTGCCTCCCCTCTTTTGTCCACCTATCACTGCTCTGCTTTTCCTTCCTATATATTGGGCTTCCCCTTTTCCTATCTTCAGTCCTGAAGAAGGGTCCTGACCCGAAACATTGACCGCCTGCTTTTCTCCACGGATGCTGCCTGGCCTGCTGAGTTCCTCCAGCATCATCGTGTTTTTCATCTAGATTTGAGCAGTCCTTTGTTTCTCTAAGGAGTAAGAGGTTTAGAGGAGATATAAGAAAGAAATTTTTACCCAGAAGATGGTTGAAATTATTATCACACTTCCCGAGAGGATGGTGGAGGCAAGTACCCCCACAATGTTTAAGCAGTATCTAGATAAAAACTTAAATTGCCAAGACATAGAGGTCTATGGACCAAGTTATAGTAAATGGGATTAGTATGGATGGGTACTTGATGGTTGGCATGAAGGTGATGAGGTGAAGGGTCTGCTTGTGCTATATGACTCTTGTGACTCTATCAGTGTTGATTGACCTTCCATGGAAATTCTTCTCAATAGATCTCCTTAGTCCCGGTGGAATCCTCCCTGGGCAAGCTTTGATGATAATGAAGTTTCCAGGACTCCACTGGAGAGCAAAAATCCCTTAGAATCCTGTGTTTTTAACCTGCCCTACTTCATCTGTCTTTCACCCAAGAGACATGGTCAGGCAGGTGCCCAGTAGTATCCATAAAGATGTAGGCCTTCCCTAACTATTTGTGTAACTCCCATCCCTTCTTTGAAATGAGACATGCTTTGCTTTAAGTCAAAACGATAGTAAGTTGTGTCTGCCTTAATTGTCAAAGCAGTTAGAGGGGTTGGGAACTGAGGATGGTGCGAATAAGCAGCAGATCAATCCATTTCTGCAAAGTATCCCGTGTAATTCATCTTCACAGTTCAAAGCTGAAAGGTGTGGTGACACAAGAGACTGCAGATGCTGGAAACTGGGGCAAAAATAAACTGCTGGAAGAACTCGGTGGGTCAAGTAGCATTTGTGGAGTCAAAGGGATGGTTGATATTTTGGGTCGAGACCCTGCATCAGGATTGAAAGTGTAGAGGGAAGATAGCCAGTATATCGAAGTAAGAAGGAGGGATGAGACAGACGCTGATAGGTGGAACCATATGACAGGAAGATGATGGGCAGATGGATCCAGGTGACACGGTGGGGGAGGAGCAGTGTTGAGATAGAGGCTGTAGGTGATGTGGAAACAAAGGAAAAAAAACATGAGGCAGATGGAGCCAGGTGGGTTCGTACGGTGACATCCTTAACTCTATTTCAAGGCAAGTAATAAACAATGGTGAGTTGACATTGCTTCTTATGCATGCTGAAGCTACAGTGTAAATGCAACCTGAATAGACTTAGAGTCAGCCCTGGCATGAGCGTGAAGAGTGAACTCTGCTGATGAGTTCATTCAGCTGCCACTCAACAAGCAGCACTTCCAACACTGAGTCAGATTTCTGAGTTCAAGTCACATTTCAGAGACTTGGGCACAAAAGTTTAAGCTGACCCCTTCAGTGAGATATTGGTGGAGGTCCAGGCTTTGGGTTGAGATACTCCCTCAAATGGACTTAAAAGATCGTAAGGCAATGAAGAATAGGGGAGTTATCCTCTGTATCCTGGTCAATACACCTCTCTGAATCAATATTACTGAAACAGACTCTATGTTACTTATGATATTACTCTTTCTGGAAGCCTGATGTGTATAAATTAGTAACTGATTACAGCAATGACTCCATTTCATTAGCTGTAATGTCCTGTGGGATGCCCTGACAATGCTATACGAGTGACATTTTAAGCCTTGACATCTAATTTGAACCCACTGTTCACCTTACAATATGAATAACTCATGGTCCTTTTGGTCCTTTTGGTCTCTTGTTTAAGTTCAGCGCCAACATAGCATGCCCACAACTTCCTAATCCGTACATCTTTGGAATGTGGGAGGAAACTGGAGCACCCGGAGGAAACCCACGCAGTCACAGGGAGAACGTACAAACTCCTTACAGGTGGTGGCCGGAATTGAACCTGGATCGCTGGCGCTGTAATAGCATTATGCTAACCGCTACACTACCGTGACTTCATTGCATCATAAGACTTCAGCCAAACTTTTATTTAATGCCTAAAGCATTGCTGTGAATTGTGTTCATCTATAGAAGAAAGTCATACTTTGCAGGAGGAATCCGTTTAAAGCTTTCTGTGTGGGGGGAAAAAAATCTTAATGTGGAACGGCAAGGAGAGGGTGAAGGCAAGCTGCAGAAATCCTGCATACCTGAAGAATTAAAAGATAATTGGGTATCAGTGTAATCGCAACCAGAGTCGTGCCAGCAGCTGTTTATTTATGTACGTGACTGGAAAACCTTTGAATCTTCATCTGTGTTTTGTGATCAGTAAAATGTGAAGGTGGAAGGTTGCAGATTATTAGCATTATTGCAGTGTTAGTGGCTGAATTCCATTCCACACTTATCAGTCATGAGGCAAAACACATTCTCAACCCTTTTTTCTGCTCAAAACATTGTACTCTGTGCCAAGCTACCAGCATGGAAATAAATGTATGTCTGGAGTTAGTTTCACCTGGGGTTTTGCCAACAAAGTCAGTTACCCACATGGTTATTAGAAATGTGGGATTTTGGGTTCATTCCGAGGGAAATAATGTTGGATCAATGAGATCAATGATAGTATTGCATTCAAAATGTATCAGTACTTTTCAAAACCTGTCTGGATGGTGATACTCATACAAAGGTTTACATATTCCTGAATAACCACTGCTATACTTCTGAAAGATACGATGAGCAATATTAAGGAATACAGTGGAGAAAGTGTTTTTCATGCTTAATGTTAAACCCCACCAATCTATCGCTCCTTCCTATCTTTCTAATGGGTTCCAAACCTTTGAAACTCCAAGCTCCTCCAATTCAAGCTAGTTCTTCATCCATCATAGATGGCCTTTCTTCCAGTTGTCCAGATTCAGTGCTCTGCAGTTCTAACCCTGAACCTCTCTGCCTCTCCACCTCCTCAATGACATTTCATTAAAACCTTCCTCTGGCAGCATTTTTACCAAGCTTCATATGATTTTGGGTTAAATTTTGTCTGCTAACATTCTTGTGAAGCATCATGGGATGTCTCACTATGTTAAAGATGCTGTAGGCATCATTGTTCTTGGCAGTAAAAGGAATAAAAAGTGAAGGTGTTAACAAACAATAAGACAATATATGGACTGCAAAGTTCCAAAGGCATGGCCGATGGACACTGCCCTCCAGATACGTTGCGTTATGATATTCTTGCTGACGTTCCTTACAGATCTTCTGAGATCCCAGTTTGAGGAATGTGCTGGTTAAAGTATTAGATTGTAGTAACTAACTCTCCGAGGGTTGCCCCGAAACCTGTTACATTTAGTCCCTAAATGCAAGGCCCAGTGTAATATCTGCATTTACAAGTTATGTAAGTGACAATGATTTTATTTAGAATTAATGGCCATGGGAATTTTTGTAAATAATATACTTCTACAACCCAGCCTGAGGCTTGTTTTTAAATCAGGAGGTTGTGGGTTCAAGCCCCACTCCAGACATTTGAGTTTAGAACTTTCCTCTGGCTCTCCAGTGCAGTCCTACATTTTGAAGTGCTGTTTTTATACAAACTGTTTTGGTATGGCCATATAAAGCAAGAAGCCACATCTGGAATATTTTGTGCTGCATTGGTCTCTTCAATATTACACCTTTCCCCATAACAGATGTGTCTATAATCTTCTGTGTGGGGAAAAAAAATCTTACAGGTTTAAAGTAAGGAGTAAGAGATTTAGAGGAACAATTTTTTCATCCAGATAGTGGTTGGAGTTTGGAACACATGACCTGAGAGGGTAATAGAGACAGAGATTCTCACAACATTTAAGAAAAATCTAGATGAGCACCTGAATCATCAAGCTACAGACCAAGTTCTGATACATAGAATTAGCATAGATGGGTATCTGATGGTCAGTGTGGATGAGGTGAACTGAAGGGCCTGTTTCTGTGCTGTACGACTCTAAGACTCTGTGTTAATTGGAGCCCAATATGTTCTCCCAGGTGCACAAAAGACTCAGTGACACTCTTTTGAAGAAAAGCAGAGGAGTTTTCCCCCAGTATCCCGGCCATTGTTTAATCCCTCACTCAAAGTCACAACAACAGATTTTCTGGTCATTGTCACATTGCAGTTTCAGGAAATTTTTTTGTGTTAAATTGCTTGTTTCCTGCATTGCAACAGTGACTACATTTCAAGAGTAAAGTGTCTTGGAATGTCCGAGACAGTTGTGCGGGATGCATCAGAGATGCATGTCTCTAGGCATGGTCCATGATACAATCACACACAATATATTTTCATACAATTATATATTTTAAGAAATGTTTCCATTCTGATTCTGATTATTATACCTCCTGTATCCTTATGGCGTCTGCTGCATAAATTCTAAAACTTTGGAATTGATTGATGACTTTATGATGGCTTTTGCATATAAATATAGAACAGGGGCAGGCACGGTAGTGTAGCAGTTAGCGTAATGCTTTACAGCGCCAGCGACCCGGGTTCAATTCTGGCCACTGTCTGTAAGGAGTTTGCATGTTCTCCCCGTGTCTGCGTGGGTTTCCTCCGGGTGCTTCGGTTTCCTCCCACATTCCAATGACGTACAGGTTAGGAAGTTGTGGGCATGCTATGTTGGCGCTGGAATCGTGGCGACACTTGCGGGCTGCCCCCAGAACACTACGCAAAAAGATTCATTTCACTGTGTTTTTCAATGTACATGTGACTAATAAAGATATCTTAAGATCTTAATCTTATCTTATATAAGTGAGCTTACCTCAAGGAAACACCAGCTGCCCAAAGCCACATGTGTTCATTGGTTGGTCACTTCCACAACTTCTGGAAATGCGGTTTCCCATGATTTATTTATTTGACAGTATAAAACCACTTTTTAAAAAAATCTTTCTTCATTGCGGGTGTCACCAGCTTGTACACTTCCTCCCAAATGACTGTCACGTATAGACATTTGATGGTGATTTTTTAAAATTAATTTTTTAAATGTGTACATCATTGACAAGGACAACATTCACTGCCCATTGCTAATTAACCTAGCTATTTCTGAAGCTATTAAGAGCTAATCACATTGGTGAAAGTGAAGGCAAATGTAGGCTAGACCTGGTGAGGATGGTAAATTTTCTGAAGAAATTCCTTCCCGTGAAGGGATGCCATTCGTAAACCAGATGGGATTTTACAACAGACTAGTGGTTTCATGGTTACCTTCACCGACACTAGTGTTTTATTTAATTAATTGGAATTAACCTGCACTGATGCTTTAGTGGGATTTGAGCTCATGACTCTGGATCAATATTCCAGTCCTCACAAGTGGTAGTTTAGTAACTTAGTTATTCTGCTGTTGTATCCTCTGGGCTTGCTATTATTATGGAGAGGTCCCCTGTCTTGATTGGTTTGGTCCATATCAGGAAATTAACATTAAGGGACTTGCTGTGCTCTGATGGGCCATGTAGTTAAGACTGAGATGAGGAAGAATTTCTTCTATCAGAGGGTTTAAAGTATTTAAAACTCCTTGCCACAGAGGACCTTGTGAGCAGAGCCCTCGGTTGCATTTAAGGCTGAGACTGATGAATTTCTAATCAGTAAGTGAATCAAGGGCTGCAGAGGAAGGTTAAGAAAGTGAACTGGAGGAATGTCGTACCAGCCATGATCCTGTTGAATGGCGGAGCAAGTTCGAGTGGCTGAATGGCCGAATGATGCTTCTACTCCTTATAGTCTAATGTTCCTTTTCTCAGGGTGGAACTATCGTTGTGAAATGTTTGTCCCATTGTAAAATATTAATATTGTACAAAACATTGGTGAGGCTGCATTTGGAATATTGTGTTCAGTTTTGGTCACCCTGCAATGGGAAAGATGTCATTAAGCTAGAAAGAGTGCAGAAAAGATTTCTGAGGGTGTTGCCAGTACTCGAGGGGCTGGATTATAGAGAGGTGTTCAGCAGGCTAGGAATTGGAGCATAGGAGAATGAGGGGTGATATTATAGAGGTGTATAAAATCAGGAGGGGCGTAGATAGAGTGAATGCACACAGTCTTTTTCCCAGGGTTGGGGAATCAAGAACTAGAGGGCATCGGTTTAAGGTTAGAGGGGAGAGATTTAATAGGAACCTGAGGGGCAACTCTTTCATGCAAAGGGTGTTGGTATTGTTTTATTATTGTCACTTGTACTGAGGTACAGTGAAAAACTTGTCTTGCACACCGTTAGTACAGATCAATTCATTACACAGTGCAGATACATTGAAGTATAACAGAGTGCACTGTGATAGTACAGGGTAAAAATAATAACAGAATACAGAGTGAAGTGTGACAGCTGCAGGGAGGTGCATTGCAGGTAGACAATAAGGTGCAAGGTCAAACAAGGTAGATTGTGAGGTCAAGAGCCCATCTCATCGTATAAGGGAACCATTCAATAGTCTTATCACAGTGGGATAGACGCTGTCCCTGAGCCTGGTGGTATGTGCCCTCAGGCTCCTGTACCTTCTACTTGATGGGGGAGGAGAGAAGAGAGAATGACCCGGGTGGGTGGGGTCTTTGATTATGCTGGCTGCCTCACCAAGGCAGTGAGAGGTATAGACAGAGTCCATGGAGGGGAGGCTTGTTTCTGTGACGCACTGGGCTGTGTCCACAACTCTCTGCAGTTTCTTGCGGTCCTGGGCAAAGCAGTTGCCATACCAAGCCATGATGCATCCAGACAAGATGCTTTCTATGGTGCATCGATAAAAATTGGTGAGTGTCAAAGTGGACTTGCCAAATTTCTTCAACCTTCTGAGGGAGTAGAGGCGCTGGTGAGCTTTCTTGGTCACGGTATCTACGTGGTTGGACCAGGACAGGCTATTGGTGATGTTCACTCCTAGGAACTTGAAGCTCTCAACCCTCTTGACATCAGCACCATTGATGTAGAGAGGTGCATGTACGCTGCCCCCTTCCTGAAGTCAATGACCAGCTCTTTTGTTTTGCTGACATTGAGGGAAAGGTTGTTGTCATGACACCATGTCACTAAGTTCTCTATCTCCTTCCTGTACTCCGATTCATTGTTATTTGAGATACAGCCTACTATAGTGGTATCATCTGCAAACTTGTAGATGGAGTTAGAGCAGAATCTGGCCACTTAGTCATGAGTATATGGGGAGTAGAGTAGAGGGCTGAGAACACAAATGAGCTGCCAGAGGAAGTGGTTGAGGCAGGTACATTAACAACATTTAAAAGACACTTGGACAGGTACATGGGTAGGAAAGGTTTAGAGGGATGTGGGACAAATCAAGCAAATTGGACAAGCTAAGAAGGTCATCTTGGTCGGTATGGACCAGTTGGGCTGAAGGGCCTGTTTCCGTGCTGTATGGTTTTGATTTTCACAGGAGATTTGTTCATCGGTACCAGTTTGTTGAGGTCATGTGATGCATTTCATCTTGCCAGAAGTCAAAGTGTATGGGTAGGGTAGCAAGAAAGAACATAGGAGGGGCGTTCTAAGCAGAGTGAGACTGATCAGAAAGGAATTGGGCAAATGAAAAAAAAAACACAGATGCTGGAAATATGAAATAAAAACAGAAAATGTTGGCAAAACTCAGAGGGCAGATGGCATCTCTAGAAAGAGAAGCAGTTAATGTTTCAGGTCTGGGAACCTTCATCAGAACAGAAGTTGTTCAAAAGCCAGCACATGCAAAGCTAAAAAAGGTCTTTCTTTTTGTGGAGCAGTGATAGAATGGCAGCCCAACTGGCAGACAATCTGGTCCCAAGGGATGCAGCCCAAGCTCACTGGAACATTGGTATGGTTTTTAACACTTTATACAGGACAAATGAGTGATCTTGCCTGTTGTTGTTGCTTTGGGGCTTGAGCTGTTTGGTGGATTGAACACCGTTAACTAGGATCTGGCCATAGATGGTGCCTCCCATACTGGCACCGCCTTGGGATTTGCTAGTTGGTGAAGGTGGGAAATCTGCTCTCTTCTATGTGAAGTGAGGTTTTTCTTTAAGAACAACAATCCTGGTTAGACCGGCATGGTTAAAATTGCCTCTCAGAATTGCTTGACGAAAAGAAAATATTTTTGGCAAAGATTTAATAAGGCATTGTTTTTTTTTGTTTGGTCTTGGTCGTTTTCTGGAAAAATATGTCACAGGCCTGTTGGTTCAAATTGGAAAGTATGCTTGAACTCTTTGGAGATAGATGGACCGATTAGATTGCTCCCATGGATGCTGGAAAAATAAAGAAGCACAGTGCTATGAGTATTATGTACACTTAATGTAGAAAGGAAAAAAACTTGCAGTTATCTGAACCTTTAGTGACCTTAGAACATGCTTTTGCAGCGTAGTCACTGTTCTAATAAGAACTAACCTTGGAACATTTTGCTGCATTAATGTTCTTCAAAAGTGTGTTATTATTTAATTGAGCCACCTAAGAAAATATTGAGGTAGATGGAGATGGGTTTTAAAGGAGGAAAAGTAGAAACAGAGTGGACGGTTCCAGAAATGAAGACTTCAGCAGAAAAAGGTATGTCCATCGAAGATAAAATTTAGGGCTGAGTGAAAGATTCTGAATTAGAGGTGTGCAGGCATCTTGTTGGGTTTTAGGACTTTAGATCATTGGAGAGAAAGGGAAGGGGAAGATTATGGAGAGATTTGCAAACAAGGATGTTAATTTGAAAATCAAATGTTACTCAGTTGAGAAGTGATAATGAGGCAAAAGACTTGGTGCAAGCTGGGATATGGGCTGTACTGGATAACCTCAAGATTACAGAGAGAAGAAGGAAGCAGGCTGACCAGGGGCTAAAGACATGAATGAAAGTTTCAGCAAGAATGAGTAGGCTGATAGTCAAGGGGTGGAAGTAACTGATCGTAATGTTAACGTGGATTTCTGGTTCAAAGCTTAAATCAGGGTCAGATGTAACACCAAATTGTGAATAATCTTCAGATATTTGCCAAAGCGGATCAATTGGCAAAGCTGAACTTTGTAAGGGGAACAGAGAATGTTAGTGTTGTCAATTATGTGGCCACGTAGGGTGATCACAAACAGATTACAACTGAAACCAAAGGTAATGGAAACAAGAGCTAGTATTAATTGTAGAGGTGCAACTGTATGCTCCCATTGCTTCCAATATTTACATTGGTTTATGTAAACTTGAGCTCGTAAGTATTGAAAATTTTATTCAGAGTTAGCGCTTGGTGAAAATTAGCATTTAGTAAAAGATACTTCAATATCAGGTTCAAAAGCAAACTGAAGTATAAATAAAATGAATTATTAAAATATTAATCTGAGGACAAAGTACTGCAGATGCTGGAAATCTGAAATGAAGATAGAAAATTCTGTTCTAACTAAGTTATAGCAGGGCAGTTTATGTGGCTGAGCTGACATTTTTCTTCTCCTGCTTCTCTTCTTCCCCCTCCTCCTTTCCACTATGAATAACCTCCTACTCCAAGATATTATGGTGTCTAGTTTTGCTGTCCCTCAAATGGTCTTTATTTTTAGCCTCATACGATGTTGTGTGGCTGGACTGCTTAATGTGGGAGCTGGTGGAGAGCCGGATTGTTGCCAGCAACATGTCAGCAATCGATGCCACTGTCTGGCTTTGAAATGTTGAGTTGGAGGCACTCCAACACATAAAGGAGGAGGACGAGTGTCTGGACAGTTTGCTCGGGATTAGAATGAGATTGGTGTGTCTAATAGCATACAGAGTGAGGACACTGAGAAAGAGAATAAGATTTTTTGAACCTGTATCTGTTAAAAAGATGTGGATATCACTGTCAATAATATTGTTGAAGAGCGAGTCAAACATGTCAGTAGATGCGGGGTTACGTATTAGCCAGACCAGGTAAAGACATTAGTGAATCAGATTTTTTTTACAACAACGTAGTTGATTTGTACCTACCATAATCAAGACTGGCTTTTTTTTAAAGAAAGAGAATAGATTTATGTACTTATTTTAAAAAAAACAGCTTATTTGAACTTGTGTCTCTGGATTGGTGGTCTAGAATTTTAGCTGCTAGTCTAGAAACCCAAGTATTATCCTCCCATATCCTAGTATGTTCTACAAAAACTAATCCTGGTACAGTGTAACTTGTAATCTGTGAGGCTAAAATCAAATGACAGCCAGAATGCTGAGCATGTCAGCTTGAAGCAAGAGGCTATTTGGAGTGGAGGAGGAAGATGGGAAGCATAAAGTGGTGGTTGTAGAGATTTAGCATTAAGGTGATGGATAGCATACTCTGTAAACATGTTTGAAAGTCCCATGTACCTCATGCCAGGATAAGCTGCATGGTGCTACATTGATACATCAGTCACAGACTTTTTAGGATCATTCCTTAGGGAGTAATTTTTGTATAAAATGAAAATACTGGGCAGACAGAAAAGTACAAGAAGTAACCTTTTAAGGTCAGGGACACAAAAGTGATAAACTGAAATGAAAACAGCAAATGCTGGGCATTCTTGGCAGGGCAGGCAACATCTATGGATGAAAATGCATCCGGTCAATGACAGTTCTAATGTTGTTATAGTTATTCATTGAAATGCAAACTCTGGTTCTCTCTCTACAGATGCTGCCTGACCTGCTAAGTGTTTGCAGTATTTTCTGTTTTTATTTCAGATTCCACCATGCACAGTGTCTTGCTTTAGGTTTAGAGGTAAATTGCATGTGAGGTGCAAAGGAGAAAAGATATAGTTGTTACAGGTCACATTGAGATCAACACTTAAATAAAAGAGTAGGCATGGGATAGAACTGAGAGAGTCTCATGTGAAATGAACTAATTAACAAAATACAAGACCGCAAGGTTTATAACATCAGAATTGATATCAATGCTAAGCTGGTGTAAGGGTAAACAGTTTTGGGAAGTGCATACTTAGTTGAAGGATAAACGCAGAATGAGGAGTTCCATCTCATGAGATGGTGACTCCTGTACTGGGATCTCCATCACTGGGACATGGTTCACTTAAATTGACGTAAGGAGAATGATAAACAGGGTAATGACAAGGACTTAAAACTAGTAATCGAAGATACAGCCCAGATGAAAAGAATTTTTATGTCCTGAAAATTATGAAAAAAAATTGAGTAGATTTATAGTCAGAGATTGTGTTTCAGACTACTGGCAAGGGGAAAAAACAAACAAGGTATAGTAACTAAATTAGGAGAGAGAATTAAGGAGAATGTGTGCAAAACATTAGAGCAAGACAAGTTAGAGTTTGTTATCCAAACAAACATTCTTTATACAAATACACAGAGCAGAGAGATTAATTACAATGAATCGCAAGTAGAAATTGAACTTGGCTGTTAAGTAGTAAATGGGATAGATGGGAATAGTATACCAGGTTCTAAAGTTCATAGGAAAGATAGGGAAATTCAATGAAAATAGTAAAGGACAATTGTGGAGGTGGATGATATAACATGAGGTAAGCAGGTTGTGAACACTTTATGGGTAGAATTAAGAAAAAGTGTAGCATTTAAGACTTCAGTGGGAGGAATGTTAACAGTGAAGTGGCAGTTTGCTTAAACATAGAAATTAGATAAGCATGGAGAAGAGGCTCAGTGGTTTTAATGGGGGATTTTAACTTTAATATTGATTAAAATAGGCAGGCTAGGTTATGTCTAAAAGATAGTGAATGTCTGCAGTCTGTTCAGGATAGTTTTCTCCTGTAATACCTGTTAGAATCAACAGGCCATAGCAGATACAACTTTAGTTAACAGCCTAAATAAAGCGCATAAATATTTATTTAATAATAATTCTAATTTAATCATTCAGTGTAGTATTCAAATAGAAGTAATACAAAGCGGCAACAAAGATTCAGACTTGGGTGAGGCTTTTATTCCATCTAGTGGGTCAGATTATCCCTGGTAACCGTACAAATCTGTTAATGGGTAAAACCATGGTAGAGCGATATTGAAGAAACAAAGGCACCAGAGAGTGACACCTCCCCTGGATCAGATGGTTTCACACTAGAGTGTTACAGGAAGTAGGTAAGAGCATTTCAGATGTCCAAATTATAATCTTCTAAAGTTTCCTATTTTTGTACTATTTGTCTAGATTGGAAAATTGGTCTTGTTATTTAAGATATCTTATTAGTCACATGCACATCGAAACACACAGTGAAATACATCTTTTTGTGTGGAGTGTTCTGGGGGCAGCCCGCAAGTGTCGCCACGCTTCTGGCGCTAACATAGCATGCCCACAACCTCCTAACCTGTACGTCTTTGGAATGTGGGAGGAAACCGGAGCACCTGGAGGAAACCCACGCAGACACGGGGAGAACCTACAAACTCCTTACAGACAGTGGCTGGAATTGAACTCGGGTCTGCGGCGCAGTAATAACGTTATGCTAACCACTACACTACAGTGAAAGCTGAGAGAGGAAAACCAGTGAATTATTGACCAGTTAGGCTAATATCCATGGTCGTGAAATTACTAGAATCTATAATTAAAGTAGCTGAATATTGTGAAAACTTTTAGCATATCAAGGAGAGCTGGAATGAATTTATAAAAGGTGGATTATATCTGATGTAACTATGAATTTTTTGAAGAGCAACTCAAGTACAGGACGGACATGTTTATTGGATTTCTTTCTGTGGACTTTTAAAAGACATTTGATGAATTCCCTCATAAGAGGCAGTTGGCAAAAGATGAAACTCATGGAATTGGAGAGGAGTTATTGATTAGGCTAGGAAATGGCAAAAGACAGAGTATCTAAGTGGCAGGGGACAGAGGGTATAGAATACAGGCAGATTATCAAATTAATAGTAAATGAAAATTTTTTTTAAAGTTCTGATGAGGGGTCTTCGACCTGAAAATTTTTTGTTTCTCTTTCTGCAGATGCTTCTTAGCCTGTTGAGCTTTTCCAGTGATTTCTGTTTTTAATTCACATTAGCAGGATGTGGCTAATGGTGTCCCACAAGGTTTTGGGCCACAAATATTCACTATTTATAAATGACTTAGATGATGGGATAGGGAACAGGAAGATTGGTGGTAGCAGTAAAGTGAGCTGCATCACAGGCAGTGTGACTGCAAACCTTATAGTACAAAGTAACATTGAAAGATTGGGTGAATGGGCAAGATGGTAAAAAATCAGATCTTCCACTTAGGAATTATGTTGTGAAGCGAGAAGCAGTAGGTGTCCATAGAGAGGTCAGGGACCATATATGTGGATTGTTACATCATTTTCAGGTGGAAAAGAGGAATTAATAAGAAATGCTGACCTGGATTGGAAAAAGAATTTATGCCGTTGCTGTACAAAACACTGATTAAATCATACCTGGAGTATTGGAAGCAGTTCCAGGCTCCTGCCTTAGGAAGGATATATTGGCATGGGAGAATATCACCTGGACTTCCAAGTCAACTAGACATTGCCTCTTAAGGTTTTCTTAATAGATTTTCCACAAATCAGTTATACATCCCCAAGATTAACTCTGACAGTAAAACATGTCCCAACTACTATTTGG
The DNA here is from genome assembly GCF_009764475.1 of Pristis pectinata. NCBI lineage: Eukaryota > Metazoa > Chordata > Chondrichthyes > Rhinopristiformes > Pristidae > Pristis > Pristis pectinata. Next base: position 16,722,636 of record NC_067405.1, read on the forward strand.
CTAATTGTACACTGCCCTAAAAAGCACCATACCTATATATCTTCTGTGTTTTTTGATAGTGGAAAATAATATATATAATCCTTGATATACAAACATTCAATTTACATATTTCACTATAATGCCATTGTGTAGCGGTTAGCATAACGCTTTGCAGTGCCAATGACCTGGGTTCAAATCCAGCCACTGTCTGTAAGGAGTCTGTACGTTCTCCCCGTATCTGCGTGGGTTTCCTCCGTGTGCTCCGGTTACCTCCCACATTCCAAAGACGTACATGTTAGGAAGTTGTGGGCATGCTGTGTTGGCACTGGAAGCATGGTGACACTTGCGGGCTGCCCCCAGAACACTATGCAAAAGATGCATTTCACTGCATGTTTCGATGTATGTGTGACAAATAAAGATACCTTATCTTATCTTTAGATACATGTCTTCAATTTATGAATCTTTTTTTGCTTTAAGAAATGATACTAGTCTTCACCTATAGGAATACACTGTACCAAAATACTCATTATACTTTTTGCTATTTACACATTTCATAATTTACAAAATTTTGCTCACCAATATATTTTCTTGTAACCCATCCTATCTGTAAATCAAGGAATGGCTGTAATCCTCCTTTTGCTGCCTTGAAAATCTGTTTTATGCCCCTGGTATAAGCTTGTGTTTTATTTTGTATTTGAGATGCTTGGCTAAAATACTCATTATTTTTCCTTTGTAACTCACATCCAGAGCAAGATACTGTGCTTGATGGAAATCTGAAATAAAAAGAAACACTCAGTGAGTCAGACAGCATCTGTAGAGAAAGAACCAGAGTTAACAGTTCAGTGAATAACTATAATAACTTTAGAACAGCTATTGACCTGATGTATTTTCATCCACAGATGTGGCCTGCCCTGCCAAGAATGTCCAGTATTTGTTGTTTTCATTTCAGTTTATCACTTGTGTGTCCCTGACCTAAAAAGTCACTCTGCTTACTTTTCTGTCTGCCCAGTATTTTCATTTTACACAAGAATTACTCCCTAAAGAATGATCCTAACAGGTCTGTAGTTGTTGTATGAATGTAACACCATGTATCTATGACATTGAATACACCAGAGACAGTGAATTAAAGCACACTGAAAACTGTGCAGTATTCACCAGAAAACACGACATATCAGTAGGAAATGAGTTTGCTATTTTGGTGGCGATATTAATTGCTATATTTTAACAGTGCTAATGTTACTGAGGGTCAAAGCAATTTCACTCTGAAAATATCTAGGCAAATGGGATTAATGGAACAACTAACATTATGTTGAAAGATTTTATTAAAAAATTGAGATTTATTATTTAAAGCATCACAAATTCAAGGCGATATATATTTCAAAGTATAAAGAGGCTGTTTACTCAGTCTCCAAAAGAGTTTGTCTAATGATCCATTTCCAGGGGCATTGTATTGTGCAAGTATTGGTGGAACCCAAACAACAGGGAGCCTAAAACTACATCATAGAAACTGTTATGATAGCTGTAAGTGGTTGGCCTAGTTAGTCATCAAGGTTTTTTGCTTCTTAGTTCCAAAGGTTTGGGTTCAGGACTGCAGGACTTGACTTCACCACTTGGACCAATGCTTTAGGGGATTGCTAAGTGGGATGGTGGGGTGTGGGGAGCAGGTGATTGATGGTTTGTTGGAAATGCAGTCCTTCTGAGATGTTAAGCCAAGGTAATTTCTGTGATCATGAATGTTTCAAAGATACTGTGGTGTTTCTAAAAATTACACGGGTTCTTCTGGGATTCTGGCCAAAGTTCTTTTCCCATCCAATATCTGTGAAAACAAATTAACAGAATCACTTATTCATACAACTTGTGGTGTACTTCCCTGCAGAACACTAACTACCCTTCAAAACTTAATTTTGGATGTAACATTGGGAGATTTCTTACTGATGGGGCCTTGAACTTACATATGAACACATAGAATCACACAGCACAGGAATGGGTCCTTTTGGTCCACCTCATCCAGTCTGACTGTGATACCTATCTACTCTAATCCCGTTTGCCTGCATTAGGTCTGTACTTAACCAATGGCCTAGTGAGAGCACTTGCCGAATGCTTGTTTGATAAAGACTATTGGTGAGAAGAAGGTATGAAAGTGAGTGCAGATTCTCTCTGTTAGGATTTCTGTAGCTCTGATGTCATTGGAATAAATCTGAAGGCTGATATGCTAAAACAGAAGAACCATGTCAGTCTTGGTGAGTCTCATCAGGTTGGGGATATGAAGTTCAGGCCAGGATCATATCTTCAAGAACTTATTCCTGGGGCTTTGCCCAGCATTTATGCCTCAATCACCACACTAAAACAATATATTTTGTCGTTATCATTTTACTGATTGTGGGAACTTGCTGTGCAGAAATTGGCTGCTGTGCTCTCTGCACTGCAACAGTTACAAGGCTGTTAAATAACTGTAAAAACACAAATGTAAGTTTTTCTTTTATCTACTCCAGCATGGTCAATGCTTGATGGCATATGTTGGTATATTACTTATGTGTTCCTCAAATTGGACCTATGCCCATGTGCTCTATACAGGTCTTGTTCTGTATCGTCTCCACATTCCTGTTTCTTGTTATAACTCCAGGACTTGTTAAAATATTTTTATACAGAATTATTCCTTAATAAACATTAATGGATGTGATAGTACAGCTCACAACACATGTTTACTCGTGTTGAAGGCTTAGGGAGGCATTACTGAAGTGAAGATCCTAAAAACAATAGATAAATTGAAGTTTGATGATGTATTTACCAAAAAGCTGCAAAATCCCATACCAAGAAACACAAACTCTAATGGAAGGAAGTTGCACAGACAACAAATTTTTCACGGGGTGGATTGAGTATATGAAATGGCACAATATGGAGGGAGCTAAGGTTAGACAATTGCTTTTCATGTGGTGCAGAGCAGATGATAGTAAACAACTGCCTATTTAAATCTCTCCCAGTCTGGCTTTAATAGAAATAAAAATCAAAGTTGATGTAAAACAGGCGTTCAATGTGTTCTACTTGTACTAGTGCACAAAATCTTGATCTAACCTATCATGTGAAAATACTTTTGGGATATCTGGAGTAATTTGAGGGAATGGGTAGTTATTGGGTTGTTATTCTATTTTGTAACATACCAAATGGACTGTGTTTTCTATACATTCCTATGTTTCCCTGAAATAACTTAGATATGTAGGTAATCTTGAGGATGTATATGTCTGCGATCTTGAAGATATCTGCACTCCTCCAATTTAAGCCAGTTGCTCACCCATGCTCCCATCATTGTTAGCCATGCCTTCAGTTGCCAAGGCCCCAAACTCTGGAATGCCATTCTGAAACCTCTAACGCGCTTTTCTCCATTAAGATGCTCCTGTAAACCAGCCTTTGTATCATTTTGTTTTTGTCTATCTGCCATAATATCTCCATATGTGGATCTGAAGCACCTTAGGGATTTTTGCTGCATGTAAAATGCAACATAAATGAAGATTGTTGTTGTTTGGATCAGTTTAAAAAGTTGGTTCATTAAGTCTGTATCTTCTTGTGCAAATTATTTTCCAAGGATGTGGTAAACTTATATAACTTGGAGCACTTTTAGTTACATTCCATTGAACACTTAAAAGAAGATGCACAAACAGAATAACATAAATGAATAATAAATACCAATTCAGCACTTTCACAAATTGTATATTTGTGAGCACAAATAGATGCCATGGTCATCAGTTCACAGAGTAACTACTGGCATAGCTGAAAGTAGAACTGGCGAGTGCCAACAAAAGAAAACACTAAATAAATAAACAAGGAGGTACAAGCTTTATTGCAAATTGGAGACAATACCTAATGGGAGGAATATGAGAGCCTCCGATAAACAAAGGTATTGATACAGCCTGCATAAAAAGAAAGGGAACCAAAACTCCAGATCCACTAGAAGGGGTTAACTGGCCATTCAAACCATTCTATTTCTTGAGATCAAATCTGTCCCAAGGCCACAATGTCATTCTCTCAAAAGGAGCCTTCAACATCTTAATCCAGTCTGACTACTTAAATGTACTGAGAAACTTGCACATAACCAGTGTAATGTATAGGCTTGGACAGTGTTTGACTTGGGATCAATTGCTCTACCTATGTCAAGGATCCCAAATTCCTTTTGCTAGCAAGCAGTACTCCTAACTTAAATGTGATAAGTGCAATGAGGAAATGGAAATAATCCAAAGTTCTATTTTAACAGCAATAACTTTTAGCAATAGGACATTTATTCCACATTATGCCCAATGGAAATAGAATTTTGAATTATTGGTATAAAGTAATTGAGTTTTGCCTTAGAGATTTCTATTTACAAGTGTAGAATCTGAGATGAGAGTTTCTAGAAAGATTTTTTGAGAGTTAATATTGGAATGTAGCCTCAATCAATGGTCTGCGCTGTTGACACAGTGTAGTTAAATTGAATGAGCCCTTCATTCAGACTCAACCCAAGGCTTGACACACACTTTAACTCATTTGCAGTTAACAGTGCCATTTGGTGTCGGCATGACTGAGTGCCCTTTTGCTGCTAGAAATAACATTTGGCGTCATTGATGACCTTAACAGGCCTTTAATGCTAGTGTTAAGAAAGGGCATAGTGGGTTGTATTATATTCAGCTTTGTGGATGGAATGATTGATTGACTAAAGAGCTGCCTATCTGTTCAAAAGCTAACCCAACCATTTTAAGTGCAAAGACAGAAAGAGGGATGCCAACAAAAAAGATGAACATCGTGCAACTGTTTGAACTGAAATGCATTAACTTTTCCATAAAAAAATATATATATCCCCAAGGCTTGGCATTTTAATATTGGGTGCATAAGATGTAAAGTAGTTTATTTTGAACTGTAGCCTAGGTGGATACTGTAGGATTACTGTATTTTCTGTTTAACTCAGTACACCACTGTCCTGTCAAAGTGTTATATTTTATTTCATTTATTAAGGACTTCATTATATATATCATTAGTGTTATACAATGTAAAAATGCAAAGCTGAAAACTATTAATATGCAGCGTTTCATATAGGAGTTTTAACTATGGAATGTAGGCTGGGATTTTCGTGCTTTAATTTTAAATGCTGAAAGTGTGGGGGTTGCAAATACAAGTGCGCACAAGCCATCACTTTCACTTTTCTCTGTCATCCACCATATCTTGATTTCAAGAGTTTGACTGACAGCAAGGAAATGCAGACCCTCTGTAGGCTGGTGCCCCGCTGCCTCTTCCATCCAGCACCGTGAATGGTTTCACATAATTCTGGCCCACTTCCAAGCTTGTAGTCCAAGAAGCATTTGGAAAATAGATTTGTGTTCATCCGAGACCAATTCAGCCAGATTCGGTTCTGGGGGGTGGGGGGGGGGGGGGAGGTGTAGGGCGGAGGTGGTTTGAAACTCAGAGCAGACAGCCCTGGATATTCAGGAGCAGGACAAAAGACACCCGAAAGGGAAGGATGAGGTATATCAACAGACTCTGCCAGATCCAGCAATTGATCACACACATCATTAATTTAGCTCTTTCGGAGAATAACCAACCTCTATATACTTCCTGTTATTTTATAATTTTTAAGTCATTTATCCAATCTTTATCTGATTAAAGATCACCAGTCTAAAAACTGCACTCTGTTTCTTTCTTCATAAATGTTGCCTGACCACTTGAATACTTACTGGCATTTTCTTTTTTTTAATTTCAGATATCTAGCATCATTTTCCTTTGCATTTATCTTTTAAATTATGTCAATTTGGCTGATTTTGAAGTTTGTTTTGCTTATCTTCACAATATGGATGTTTCACCATATATCCATGCAGTGTTGAGGAATGTGATCTGATAGTTATTCTAGCATGGTGTATAATGTGATTAATATTTCCACTGTATTGTTTGAAATAACTTAGATCAGTACACCTCTGCCCAGGATGAACAGAGCGCAGTAGCAGATTGGATAAATTATTGAACTAGAGACCTGGACTATTGATTGGGAGATATGAGTCCATAGATGTGGGCAATATAAATCCAAGTAACTCAGTGATCATGTAACTACCAGGTTGTAGTTAAAAGCCTTCCTATTCACTAATGTCCTTTATAGAAGAATGTCTGTCATCATTACTCAGCCTGGTCTATTCCGACTTCAGACCCACTGACATTGTCTGCTCTTAACTGGCACCTTAATTTAGGGACTGTCAGAGACAGACAGTCCATGGGAACCTAACTGGTGACTGTATTGCCTGTACACAAATTTAAAAAATTTACTTAACCCAAATACCTAGCTCTAGCTAAAACAATACCCAAGTTATTCTTTGTATGGTTATTAGCCATTGGAGTTTATAATGGAGTTATAAAAAATAGAATTGGTGATGTTGTTCATAAAATTTCTGGGTTGCTCTAAAACCTATCATATGTTAAGTAAGGAAATATGTCATCATCATCCATTTTGGCCAGTATCTAACTCCAGGCTCACAACAGAATGGTTGACTCTTAATTGCTCTCTGAAATGGTCCAGGAAGCCAGTCACTTAAGGGAATAATGAAAATCAAATAAAAACTGCAGATGCTGGAAATCCCAACAAAAAACAGAAAATGCTGGAAATACTCAGCTTCTCTGGCAGCATATGTGGAAAGAGAAACAGTGTTAACAATTCAGGCTGAAGACCCTTCATCAGAACTCCAAAGGGTCTCGGATATAATATACTGTAGGTCCCCCACTCGATAATCATTAAGCATGTTCTTAATGTCCAGTCTAAATGAAGGGTCTCGACCAAAATGTCGACTGTCCATTTCCCTCCACAGATGCTGTCTGACTCGTTGAGTTCCTCCAGCATTTTGAGTTTTTGCTTCAGATTCCAGCATCTGCAGTCTTTTATGTCTCCACGTTCTGAATGTATGTTTGCTTACTGCACCCTCTAAAGCAGACAAATTGAAAATTCCTGACTAGTTGCATTGGCCTCGCTACGAAAAGTGAGATGCGTTGGAAATTCACAAAAGCCATAATGGAGTTAGTTTGTATAATAAAAAATGCAGAAAAGGCTGGAAATACATAATAGGTAAAGCAGCATTTGTGGAAAGAGAAACAGAATTAATGTTTTATGAATAATCTGGGCCACTGCCTGTAACATTGCCACAACTGCATTTACTTTTTGTATGGCAACTTAACCTCAGGTGGTGGATTGTGAGGCCAAGCCCCCAGACTGTCCTGGAAGATATTTAAAAGCAGTTTAAGAAGATTAAAAGAGTTTTAAAAAAAAACAAAAACAATTGAAAGAAAAAATAATAAATTTAATTAGAAACATGCTTACGTGCTATAAATTAATTAAAACATTAAAAGAAGGAAGAACAGCATTCACTTGCACGTCATTTTAATCAAACAAATGACATTGTATTGTGTACACCAGCTATCTCTGGCTTAAAGAAATGTGCATCCAGCTCCCCAGCTCAGGATAGTTGTTCCTCATCACTGGACTCTGCACTAAGTCCAGGGCTGGAATGAGTGGTCACATGTGCCAACATTGGACCTCCAGCTCCTTCTTGACTTGCATGTTGCTATGTTCAGGCACAGAAGTCAGGAGTGTGTGCACTCTAGCCACCCGGGGGCTCTCTATGGAACCAATAACTAAAGGTCAACATGATCCAGCCAAATAACATGTTTGTCTCCCCAGTTGCTGCCTGATCTGCTGAGCATTTTCAGATTCTGCAGTACCTAGCTTTAAGAGTTTGTTCCAACAAACAGACATTAAAAAATAATCTCTAGTATGCTTCTATTTTATTCATTAATCAAGAAGGTTATTTTTCCATGTATCCGTTCTGTGAAGGTTGCAAATAAGGTTGAGGGCCGGTATGTAGATTTTTATATCTTTAGGTTTTTACTTTTCAAAAAAACTTTTTTTAAAGAAATATTTTGAGTAGCAAATTTAAATTAGATAACTGAAAGATAGAGATTTTATTACTTGGATGATAGATTTGTGTGACAATGAATGAATTTCTTAAGTCTAGACTGAAGAGGATGAGGAAAGCCATAATGAGTCATTCTGCCAGAAGGCAGAATTGGTGCACAGAAGAGCTTTTATGGGCAGCACAGGTAGAAACTCTGGCTCACCACAGTTCTTTCCTGCCTTCTTGTTTGCATTTTCTGATATACTGATTACTTGTAGTTTAGAAACTCTAATACCTTGGCACCATTTTTAACGATATTTGTAGAAATTTTCCTTTCAATTTAGCTAACTGAATCCATTTGAATTTGACTTTGGGATCTAGACCACTGAGTCTAAAGTAGTGTTGGTCAAGTTGATATGAATGCAGAAAAAAACACTGCAGAAGCTGGAAGTCTGAAATAAAAGTCGAAAATACTGGAAATGGTAGCTCAGGCAGCATGTGGAGGGAGAAATGGAGTTAATGTTTCACGTCAATGACCTATCCACAGAACTAGGCAAAGTCAGAAAACAAGCATGTTTTGAGTTACAGGACTAGGGGAAGGTCGAGAGAACAAAGGGAGTGTCTTTGATTGGGTGGAGACTGAGAGAGACAGTGATGCAAGCAGTGATGATGTCAGCTGAGAGAGGTTTCTGAAGGTTTATTAGTTGCAGACGGTCCACCTGGAGGAGGCTTAAATAGGAGATGGATGATGTCAGAGGAGGGAGAAAAAAGATAATGCTGGAACTGTGAGATATAGAATGCTGCCATTTTTAAAAATCTGAAATAAAAGGGAATGCTGGAAATACCCAACCAGTCAGGCAGCATCTGCAGAAAGAGAAGAAAGTGAGTGAATGTCACAGATTGATGATCTTTCATCAGAACTGCAAAGGCCAGTTACCTGGAATTATTGAGTTCCGTGTTGAACCCTAATAGATATTATGTGCCTTATCACAAGATCAAATGCCGTTCTGTGAACTTATGCTGGGCTTCAGTGGGACAATGTGAGAGGCCAAATTCAGAGGTCAGGGTGGAACTGGAAAGGAAAATTAAAGTAATAGGCAACTAGAACCTTCGGGGCACCCTTGGGAACTGAACAGAGGTGCTTTGCAAAGTGGTTATCCGTTCTGCAATTGGTTTCTCCAGTACAGAGCAGGCTGCATTGCATCTAATGCAGCTTACTAAGTTGAAAGAAGTGCAGCTAAATTGCTGCTTCACCTTACATGTGTGTTTGGCATCCTGCGCAGTGCAAAGGGAAGTGGTAAAAGGGCATCTTCTGGGTTTGGAAAATGCCATGAGAAAGGGTGGGATTGGTAAGAATTGTAAAATAAGCCAGGGAGTTGCAGAAAGAACAGTCTCTTTTAAATGAGAAGGAGGGGACATCGTAGACACAAGGGATTGCAGATGCTGGAAATCTGGAGCAACACACAAAACGCTGGAGGAACTCAGTGGGTCAGGCAGCATCTATTGGAAGGAAATAGACAGGCGATGTTTTGGGTCGAGACCCTTCATCAGGACTGGCCTGACAAGACAGGACTGGCAAGATAGAAGGGGACAATGTGTCTGGTGCTGGCATTTCATTGAAGGTTGTAGAAATTACAGAGAGAGGTCCATTGAATGAGGTAGGGTGGAATGTGATGACATGGGAGACCATTTCCCTGATTGGGGTGAGAGCAGAAATATGGGAAACCTCATTTGAAAAACCATTTCAGAATCCTATCAACTACGGTAGAGGTGAAGCTACAGTTCCTACTCATTGTACCTATTCAGAGCACTTTACAGTCCTACTTACTTTAACACAGCACTCTTCATCGTGAATTTAAAAGAGGTCATAGGTGAATCTAATTATTATTAGATCAGAGCAAATAGTATTTGTTGGATATTTTTTATTCATTCATGGAACATGAATAACACTGTTGTCCATTCCCACTTGCCCCAGAATTGAGGAGGTAGATAAGAATCAACCAAATTAGTGGGCATGGATTTAGACACGAGCCAGCTCAGGTAAAGATAGCAGGTGTTCTTATCTGAAGGACATCAGTGAACCACTTGGGTTTAGGATAATTCATTGATTTGTCCGTAACTGAAGCTCGCTTTTTAGAAAAAAGATGCCTAGATTTGTTTGGTTACATGAGTTTATATTTCCTAACTGCCATGAAGGGATTAGAACTCACACCCCCAGATCACAGGCCCAGAACTCTGGCTACTAGTCCAATACTTTATCCAGAATGCAACTCTTTCCCCTTGGTGTCAAAAGTTGAAATGGATTGCTAGTCAACAGTGCTACACTCTCAATATAGTTGAGTTAATGCATTGTACTTTACCTCCAAAGTGTATTCTATTGATGTCAAAGGAATGACTTTTGGATGCAGTTTACAATGCTTTGATACAACAATGTAGTGTGTTTAGTGCTACCAATTGGGGATAAATGTCTCGGTAATAATGTCTCAAATGGAGCTTTGTCATGGGAAAATTCTGGCAACAAGTTAAGGCTGTGAATAATTGGAGGTTGGAAATGGAGCCTCCATTGTGATCTCACCAGAGCTGCCATAGGGTGACAAATAACTCCTGGCGCTATGTTCACCCATTACCTCCTCAGTAGTTTGTTTTACTTTTTGTCATTTTTCCCCAACACCTGAGCTAAAATTGCCTTTTTCTCTTTAACCACCAGCATTGTTGTTAAAGGAGGCCAGTGTAGCCAATCCCACATGTACTGCTATCTCTGAATGCATTGGTTTGCAGTCCTTTCATCTTCAGTAAAAGATGTCCATAGATTTCTAGAGTGAGAGAGAAAGAGAGAGATGGGGTAAATCTCTAGGATTCTTCTGGGACTTCCTACTAAATCACGTTCTAATCTGCTGGAGTTCTTTGAAATAACTAATAGAATAGATAAGAGGAACGTGGTGTATTTAGATTTTCAGAAGAGGTTTAAAAAGATCTCACACAGGAGGTTGGTCAATAAAGTTAGAACACATGTAATTGAAGGTAATACATTGACATGGATTGACATTGGTTATCAGAGAGAAAGCAAAGAATGGGAATAAATGCATTTAGCTTGGCAGCCTATGACTCATGTTGATTCATGCATATTGTTGTTTGGGCCCAAGCTATTCACAATCCATATCAAATGTTCGGTTGAGGGGACCACATGTCCTATTTCCAAATTTGCTGGTGGTGGGATTGTGAATATCAAGGAAGATGCAAAGAGACTTCAAGGGGAAAAGGACAATCTGAGTAAGTTGGGTGAGAACATGGCAGGTAGAAAACAATGTGTAAAAATATGAATTTAATCACTTTACGTAACAGAATAGCAGAATACAGGCAGTCCCCAGGTTACGACAGGGTGCTGTTCCTGAGAACTGTTAGTAATCGAAGATTTTCATAAGACAGAAATGATTGAAAACAGTGTATGGGAGAGGATCACAGAAACAACTGTGGTGGGAGAGCAAGCAGACGTGGGAAGAGCGGCCACCAGCCCACCTCACTGACTCAGTGACCGAGTGAGTCTGCTCAGCACTCCCAGCTCTGCTCGGCTCGACCCAGCCCCAGGTTGTTGTGTCTCAGCGGGGAAAGGGGGAGGAGGGTAGGGGAGGGAGAGATGGCACGCGGAAATGCCTCATTCCCACCCGGCAGAAGACGCCCGGAGCTACTGATAAATCCACCCCCATCCATCTCACTGGTCTCTCAAGTCCTCATTCATATGGTGCCTAGGGTGCCTATAAGTCAGGTGTTCATATCCCAAGGATGACCTGTATTTGTTAAATGGTGAGAGATAGGGGAGTGTTGATTTTATGATTGTACACACGTTGCTAAAGGCCAACACGCAGGTGCAGCAATCAGCTGAGAGGAAAAATTGGAATGTTAGCCCTTATTATGAGAGGATTTGAATACAGGAGTAACAAAGTCATATTACAATTGTACAGGGCCTTGGTGAGACCACAGCTGGAGTATTGTACACAGCTGTGCTCTCTTTACCTAAGAAAGGATATACTTGCCATAGAGGGAGTGCAGTGAAGAGTCACTAGGTTCTGGGATGGCGGGTTTGCTGTATTAGGAGAGATTGATTAGACTTGGATTGTAGAGTTTTGAAAAATCAGAGGAGATCCTGTCGAAACGTACATATAGAAGATAGAACATAACAGCACAGTACAGGCCCTTCAGCCCACGATGTTGTGCCAACATTTTCTCCTGCTCTAATATCTATCTAACCCTTCCCTCCCACATAGCCCTCCATTTCTCTATCATTCATGTGGCTATCTCTTAGGAGTCTTTTAAATGTCCCTACTGTATCTGCCTCCCCCACCTCTGCTGGCAGTCCATTCCATGCACCCACTACTCTCTATGTAAAAAAAACTAACATTCCCCCTTATACCTTCCTCCAATCACTTTAAAGTTATACCCCCTCGTGTTAGCCATTTTCGCCCTGGGTAAAAGTCTCTGACTGTCCACTGGATCTATGACTTGTTATCCTGTACCCCTCTATCAAGTCACCTCTCATCCTCCTCCTCTCCAAAGAGAAAAGCCCTTGCTCACTCAGCCTCTCAACCACTTAACCTATACAAAATCCTAAAATGGCTTGAGGCAAAGACGATTTTTCTCTGATCTAGGAGTCTAGGACCAAGGAGGAACATTTTCAGAATGTGGGGTAGTCCATTTAGGAATCAGATGAGGAGAAATTTCTTTGCTCAGAAGGTGGTGGAACTTTGGAATTCTCTACCATCGAGGGCTGTGGAAACTCAGCCATGGTGTTGATTTAAAACATAGATCAATGGATTTCTGTGCGTTAAGGGATGTGGGAAATTGCAGGAAAATGCTGCTGATCTTAATGAATGGCAGAGATGGCCTGTTCCTGCTCTTATTTCTCATGTTTTATAGAAGTAAATGGATACAGGTTGGGTTTAGAATTTCAGGGTAAAGAATACCATTCTTGATGTCTTAATTTGCAAAGATAATGGGAGGGTGGGAATTATAACTTTGAGTAATGTGGTAAAGTGTAAAATATCAGAACAGTCATGAAATTGGATGCGATTTACAGTGGGTTCTTAATCCACTATCATCTATGTACTCTCACGAGTTGAGACCATGAAAGTTCCATTCCTCTGGCTTCTTCTGAACTGGTTTATGGTGGAGGTATTAGAGTTCGTGTCATTGTGCAGTAGGGAGAGAATCAGGATTTTTATCCTCCATCACTATCTAAATGCTAACACATGGCATGAACAACATTTATTCTCTTCCAGTGCAAGTAATCCAATTGAAGAAGCAGTTTTTTTAACTCCACTAACATGAGTGAAAATAACACTAATGCCAAAACACATAAACCATGCTATAGAGCACTCTTTAAGGTTTAGTTTTTAGGAGAGGTATGTGCCCTTTCATTGCTCAGACCAGGACTCCAATGCAGCCAAGTCTGAGAGCACAAAAAGCTTCCTCTGTTTGTTGGCTGGAGGCTCTGATTTCAAATAAATTTGCAGCCTCCGCTCAGCTCAATGTATAAAACCGCTACAATTCAATATTAAATTGGTGATTTTATTTAAGAAGGCTGGGTAGCTTAGACAGAAAAGAAAGCATACAGTTATAACTGAGGACGATCTTCTGATGTTGAGGCTAAGACAGGTTGAGTGCAAAGAGCTTTTTGTTACATCTAAATTTGAAGAAGCTGAGTGTTCAAAATAGAAAAGTGTTTTCTTGACACCAATATCTTAATATTGATGAGTGCAAAATTAATCAAAAATATATAAAGGTTCAGTACTTGAAATGATTGTTGCATGGCTATGTAAGTGAAGACCGAGAAATGTTTCTGAATATCAGATTTCTAACCTCTGCAAATTCTACCTGTGTTTCCTGTATTTTTCATTTTTCAAGAAGAAATCTATATTATTATCAAGGTTAGAAATATATCTTTTGACCATCCATTACTGCTCGCAGTTATGAAAGGTAAATTCCTTAAAAATAAACTTACTTAAGAACAACCACAATGACGTAAATCAAATAATACATTAAAAGTGGTAAAACATTTCAAGATGCTTCACAGAAGTGTCATCAAACAAAATTGCTTGGAAGGTAATTTTGTGATTATGTAGCAACTTTCTTGACCTTCCAAAGTGCTTTACAGCCAATGAGGTATTTTTGAAGGGCAGTCACTCTTGTGCAGCAGGTATTCCGTGCATTGGAAGATCCTAGAAAGAAGAAAGAGGTAATGACTGGATAATCTATCTTCAGATTGAAGAATAAAAATTGGCCAGGATACCTGGAATTGCTTCACTGCTGTTTATGGGATGTTTTACCCAAAGACAGACAGAGTCCTAAGTTAACATCATATCTAAAAGTGTATGCCTGTTCAGTTCTACACTGGTATATCAGGTTAGGTGTTTGGGCTTAAGTCTCTGGAGTGGAAGTTGAACCCGACATCTTTGTAACTGGGAGACAAGACAACCAACAAGTCACAGTTGACATAATGACATTAAGATTGAAAAAACTTGTTCAATGAGGTAGGTTTTAATGGGATTTACTAAATGATTCTTTCCTTATTTCCTCACTTAAATAACTGCTAATACTTTTATAGTAATTTCTATCAAAACAATAAGATAGCAAATGTAGTCATCCTGATTCCCCACAGGCAGCGTGAATGTGTCAGACATTAACTTGTTATCACTTTTTCATATTAAAAGCAGGAAAGTAATTTAATCTTTAATGCAATATTATGCACACCTTATTTCAATAAATGAATAAGTGATTAATAAGTTTATTTCAGATTTCCAGCATGTGCAATGTTTCTGTCATTCACAGAAGACGTAAAATGAATATAACATCATACTCCAAGGAAAGGATGTAGGGAATCTTTGTATTCTTAAACCAGAAGAGGACCTGACATTGTTTTGTATTCATTGAAGAAGGATTTGATCCACAATACTGAAGCAAGAGCTTATCTTTGCTCTGTAAAGTGGAGAAATATTTAGATTCTTATTACCGCTAGAAGTCGTTCCAAACAACAGACATATCAGCCCTTCTACAACGGGAGCAATAATAATACAGTAATAAGGACTCATGAAGAAGGGCGCAAGCATAGAGTTTATTGTTCTATTCGAGCACCAGAATATTCTGGTTCTCAGTATTCTGAGGCACAAGCACAGTTACTTTATAATTCATGCAAAAAGAATTGAACCAGTTGTTACTTGAAATTGAAGTGCTTACAGATCACATTTAAACAAATGGAATAATTCCATTTCGCTGTATACTAGACAGAGAGGAGCAAGCTCAGATTATAAATGCAGGATCTAATGACTTTATTAGATCTTTGATATTAATTTGACATTCCAGTGAGTGGGTATTCTCAAGATCTGAAACTCAAGCAAATAAGCCATGCAGTAGTGCAGCAAAAACCAAGCTGAGAGAAAAGAGAGGCTGTTCTATGATATATGACTTTTGCTATTCTAATTAATTTATGTTTAGTTTTAATCCCTGAAGGGACATGGAAATCCTATAATACGGGCAGAGTGTTGCAGGAATCTTTTCTTGCGAGGGAAAGAAGATTTTTTTTGATGATTGTATGAATGAAGTTATTCAGGAAGTCTGCAGCAGCCTAACCTCAATGAACTTGAATCCTTAAACCAGCTGTGGCTCATCAGTCACCAAACAGGCTGGCCACACAATTGAGGAAGTGCTGTCAACCGTGGGCATGTTTAATAACTCGACTTGGACTCTTTAGTTGGCGGGGATAGGAGTGGAGAGCTCTGCGATGGTTATCATCCTCCTTCTATTGTTTGCAGCTTGTTATGTAGTGAATAACTAATGATTTCCTTTGCTGTAGTCGCTGATGATCCCAAGCTGACCACAACTTTCAGTCATCTACTGAGAGACTGATGTTACTTTTGCAAGTGTTTTACAGAAACCACCAGATAACAACAACACTGAAGAAGTGGCTTAAAACTAAAATTGTTAATCCTTCACTTCAGAATTCAATATTGCCAAACAGTTCACACCTACTTCAACAAGAATTGTAATATGGCTGCAAACTATAACATTTACTTTACATTTAAGCTTCAAAGTTACAAACCTGTTCCTTTTAAAAGTTTTATTTATATGAGAAGATTTTTGCTTCTATTTTCTAAGCCTTAGAGGTGTTGCTTTTATTTTGCAAGTTACCTGCACTGTACTTTCTCTGTAGCTACAACACTATATTCTGCATTCTGGTGTTCTTTTTACTACCTCGATGTACTTATGTATGGCATGGTTGGACTGGATGTACCCAAACAAAACCTTTTCACTGATCTCGGTACATGTGACAATAATAAAGCAATACCATTTATCATTGATACACATTATTGATACCACAGTGTTAATCTTGTGGTTTCAAGAAGTGACAATGAGGAGCATATGAATCTAAGAACAAAAGAAAATAAGAATAGTGTAGTCCACTCAGCTTTTCAAGCCTGCTTGTCATTCAACATGATCATGGGTGATCTGGCCCAGTCCTCATTTCCTCTTATATTTCAGTTCCCCGGAGCCCTCAATTCCCTGATCTTTCAAAAGATTATCTACTTCCCCTTTAGATACCCCTGATGTTCTCGCCTCCAGAGTGCTTTAGGGTATAGAATTCCAGAGATTCATTACCCTAAACACCTCGGTTTTAAAGGAGTACTCCTAATCTTGTACCTATGTCCCCTTGTTCAAGATTCTCCCATTAGCGAAAAAATCTCAACATCTACCTATCACACAAAAATAGAGACAGAAAAATGTAAGCTGTATTTATACCAAAGCTTTTTCCAATCTACTTGTTAAATAAATAGAATGAAAACACATCATCAACAATTATAGTGCATGTGCAAATCCAATACCGGATCTATGTTACGACCATTTGGATTACAGAGATTTGCCCTTACAGGATTCATAAATCAAAAGATTGTTTGTGTTTCAATAAGATCACCCCTCATTCTTCTAAATTTAAAAGAACATTTCTTGGCCACTTGTGATAGGGTGACCTTCTCATCCCAGGAATTAGCTTAGTGACTCTCTTGGAACTGCTTCCAATGCCAGTATATCCTTTCATAACTAAGGGGACCAAAATTGTGCTCTGCACTCCAGATAAGGGCTCACCACTAGCTGTACAATTGTAACACTATGTCCCTATTTTGGAACTCCAACCTTCTTGCAATAAAGGCCAATGTGCCATTTGCCTTCGTAGTGACTTGCTACATCTGTCTGAAAACTTCTAGTGATTTGTGCATAAGAACACCTGGATCCCTCTGTACTTCACTCATCTGCAATCTTTCACTATTTAGATAATAGTCTGCCTTTAGATTCCTCTTACCAAAGTATGTAACCTTATGCTTTCCCATATTAAACTCAATTTGCCAAGTTTTTCACCACTTGGTCAATATATCTATATCGAGTTGCAGAATCCTGCCCTCCCATCTATTTTCACGTTATTGGCAAATTTGGATACTTTACAGTTTACCCTCTCCTAAATGTCTTAAATTTGTATAAATGTGGCTTTTTTAACATTTAAAAAAGCATGCTTTATAAATTCAGGACATCTTCAAGGGTATATTAAGTAATGAACTATATTCAAAGTGCGATCCCTAATGTAATGTAGAAATTTTACTTAGTGACTGAATTTTTTGGTTTTACTTGATAATAGCTGAAAAATCATTCTCAAAGACCCACTTAGAAAATGTTTCTTACTCCAAAAGACTCTTTGTTATCAGTATTTCTAATAATGTAAATCATATATTTTGTTTTAAGAATATAGCTTTCTGTGTATAGAGTTTAGATCAGCTGAAATTATACATATATTGTCAGTGATGCAACTGAGGAGCTCAAGCAGATGCCAGAATTATAGAAGTCTAATAGGCAATGGATGTCTTTTAATATGCAGCTATTATTGTTGCCATAGCCAATTTTGATGCAATTGAGGCTAAATGTTGACACGTTTACCTGAAGTTTTTTTTTAAATCATGGAAATACCCAAGAATATTAAACAAAAGAAACATCCCCAAACTGGAACAAAAATAAAACCAGAAAACTATAAGCCCTATTTATACTAAAGATTTTTCTAATCTACTTGTTAAATAAATAGAATGAAAGCACATCATCAACAATTACAGTGCATGTGCAAATCCAATAACCGGCAAGCTCCATGTTACGGCCATTCAGGTTACAGAGATTCGACCTTACAGAATTCATAAATCACTACCCAGAAATTGAGGTACAGAATAAAATTCGCTCTTGCGGAATTTATCTGGAAAAAAAGTAAATACGTAAACACGAAATTCATTTTTTTTCAACTCACATTTTTTGACAAATGTGTAGATGACGTGTCTTTGCGTTATGAAAAATCGCAATATGGGCCATTTTCTAGGAATGCTCCTCACCCCCCTGTAACCCAGGGGTCACATATAATGTTATTGTTGTGTATCATACAGATATACAGTAATTATCACTTTCAGCTATAAAGCGGTGACAGCTGCAGTAGAAACTTTGGTAACTTTGCTTCCCCCTCAGTATAATATAGTATTAATGTAATTCATTGTAATGTGAACTCCTTTGATATATAGGATGCTATATAAGTACACAAGTTTTCATTCTCCCAATGCCCTACTTATTTTTAATGACATAATCTTGCTTCAAAATATTTTGTATGTAAAGAAGGGACATATTTGGTGAAACAACCTGGTTGAACATGAAGTGATCAGAGAGTAGGTGGCATACTAACTTTTAAATTTTACAACTATACTAACAGAATGATGGAAGATCATTTTTATTGCTGCAGAGAACCACAAAACTGACAGGACCCTGATAAAAATTCTCCATAC
Source organism: Pristis pectinata (assembly GCF_009764475.1). Classification (NCBI taxonomy): domain Eukaryota; kingdom Metazoa; phylum Chordata; class Chondrichthyes; order Rhinopristiformes; family Pristidae; genus Pristis; species Pristis pectinata. The sequence goes on from NC_067405.1 coordinate 16,741,354, forward strand.
ATTAAAGACAGCAATAAGGTAGCTGTTTACAATCTACAGGGGTGCAGTCATAGATATGGATAGTGAAGATTAAATTTGCGTCTTTCAACGATTAGAATTAATGCAAAGACCGAATTTTTTTTATTAAAAACGCTAAGTGTGGTTTACTTGTAATCCTGGGGGTGTTAACAATATGATTTTGACAAGAAACTCCTCAATTGATAATGCCATATCCTGAATTTCTGTATTTAATCTACTGCATATTAAAATCCTGTGGTTCCATTCTCCCAGTGATTGCCAGTGTGAAAGCACTATTGCTACCATTATACATTTCATTAATCACTCTTTTGAATTTTCTGTTGGCAGATGAGAGCAAATACTCTTCGATAAGGTACAGCTTCAATAAGCAGAGCTTCCTTACTTAAAAGAGAGGTAAGTTAAATTGGAATCTACTTTCCATTACTTTTCATTATTTCTAATTTATTCATATGGCAAATGCTTTTCCAGCCTCTTTTAGTGTGTTTAAATTTTGTTTTATATTGTTAAAATTATGCTCTGTTAGTTATGGCTCTTACTACAATAATGGTTCTCCAGCAATACTATCCAGTTTGCCACTGAAGCACTTATACTAGTGATGCATAATGAGCCACTTCAAGCCACTGGGGGAACTAATAGTGCTGCTTCTGAATCAAGCATGATGATTTCTTCTCCTTGACACGTTTAATATGAATAGGATTGGCACAGTACCCACATGATTGGAGTTGAAAATTCCTAGTTGTAGTAACTGCAGGCTCTTTAGTATTGCTAATTGCAAAGATAAATAACAGAGATGGAGTTAACCCTTAATGAAGGCAGTAGACTTCCAACTAATGGCAGTGCCTGGTACAACAATGTATCAAAAATCAATCTGGATGATTCACCCAATTCGTAAGGATACACTTGCATGCAACAAATCAATGAAAGAAGCTTTTATGATAACATTTTTGAAAATAAACTATGTGTACGTATGTTTATGTTAAGTGTTAATTTCTTTTTAAGATGGGATGGAATTTAATAGGAGAAATTTTGAACCCTTCCTGATAGATCCATCATGTTCAAATCCTGTGACAGCATTATTACAGTCAATATACCAGTTGAGAATTCAAAATAATGTGAATAGCTGAGTGAGTAACTATGCACTGAGTGGGGAAAACATGACTGGATAGTTGTGTACCTGCACAGCTCCATTGACCTGGGTTTGATTCCAACCTTGGGTGCTCTCCATGTGGAGTTTGTACATTCTCCCTATGATTGCATGGGTTTCACCTGAATACTCTGGTTTCCTTCCTCATCCCAAAAAAAACCTTCTAGTAGGTTGCCTACAGTAAATTGCTCAATGTCAAGGGGAACTTGATGGGCATGTAAGAGAGAATGGGTTATAGGGAAATAAATAAGGGGATGAGAGCTGGCATAATGCAGATGGTCTGAATAACTTCCTTGTGTGTCTTGACAAAAATATGAGGCATAGCAATGAGAAATATACTGGGCTTCAGATTGGCTTCTTATGAAACATCAAGAGAAAGTGGAATGTGAAGATTACAATGGTATAAACGTCCATTCCATTGGTCTCTCAACTTGAATGTGTGAAGAGCCTTTAATTTTTTATAAAACTTTAAAACTTTATTTATACAGTATGGTAACAGGCCCTTCTGGCCCAACAAGCCTGCGCCGCCCAATTACACCCATGTTAACCTACTAACCCGTATGTCTTTGGAATGTTGGAGGAAACCGGAGCACCCGAGGAAACCCACGGAGTCATGGGGATAACGTACAAACTCCTTACAGACAGCGGTGGGAATTGAACCCCAATCGCTGGCACTGCAATAGCGTTATGCTACCCGCTGCGCTACCATGCCAAGTAGCAGAATGCCTTGGAGGTGCTTCAGAGAAATGATGTCTGACTAAATTTGGCACAAAACCACATTATTAGCCAGATGACCAAAGGTTGGTTGGTCCAAGGCGTTTTAAGGAATGTTTAAGAGAAGACGGCTAAAGCCAGGGACATTTAGAGAGGTAATTCCAGAGTTTATGGCTTTGCCAGCTGAAAGCTGCTTTCATTAAAGGATCTTAAAGGATCACTGAAGCATAGAAAACTATGGACCAAATGCTGGTAGGTGGGATTAGTAGAGAGGACGCTTGATGGCTAGCATGGACATAGAAGGCCAACAGGCCTGTTTCTGCGCCATATGACTTTATGACTCTATTGTTCTACGAGTCTATCTTGCAGGTGAATTTTAAATCCACAAAACGTTTCATGACTGAGAGGCATTCATCTGCAAAGGGGTTGTATATTTAAAGGAATCTAACTGGCTATTTAAAAGAGGATTCTGATGATACCTTCTGAATGTTTTGGTATTTTTAAGGCTGTTTCAGGATTCTTTCTTAAGGAGAAGACCTGTCAAAGTATATTCCAAATGTGAGGCATTTTGAAGTTAAAGTCTGGCATTTGGAATGATGCTTACACCTGGGATTTTCTGCACCTTCTGTCATGCGCAAAGCCGAGACCAAAGAGAATGAATCAACACCATCAATAAACAAACATCTTACCTCTCCATCTCAGATGTCTGCAATCAATAAGTTTCAAATCCCTAACCCTATCTTGATTCTGATTTCTGGCCAGGTTGCCTGCTTCAATGGAACCTGAGGTCTGAAAGCAGATTAATTTAATGTGGCACTGCATCTTTAGACTGCTCAGTTCATTCAGATGTGGCATGGATTTTAGAAGCAACATACAACCAAAGAGGAAGGAAGATAGCCAGAGAATCTGTATTTTGGATGAGAGGTCAAACAGACATTCTATCTGCATTCTCAGGTGATCCTATATCATCCCTGTGAGAAAGAGCAGAGGAGCTCTCCCCAGACCCTTGTCAATGTAAGTCCCTCTACCAACCTCACTGAAGCTGGTAATAATATTAATGCATAGCAGGTTGCAGGCCAATGGTGTTATCATATATTTTGGTCGAAGTGATGCAATTTGGGAAGTTAAACAAGAGTAGAACATAAAAGTGAATATCAGGGCCCTAGGGAGTGTTGTAGAACAGAGATACCTAGGGTTACAGGTACGTAGTTCCCTGAATGTGGTGGCACAGGTAGAGAAGTTGGCGAAGAAGGCTATGGCAGACTTGCCTTCATCGGACAGGACATCATCTACCCTGGCGACCAGAATTGCACACAATATTCCATTTGCAGTCTCACCAACATCTTGTATAGCTGTAACAAGAGTTGGGACATCATGTTATGGCTGTACAAGATCTTGTTGAGACTGCAGCTGGAATATTGCATGCATTTCTGGTCTCCATGCAATAGGAAGGATGTGATTAAACTGGGGAGGATGCAGAAAAGATTCAAAGGAATGTTGCTGAGACTGGAGGGCCTGAGTTATAAGGAGAGACTGAATAGCCTGGGACTGTTTTCCCTGGAGTGAAGGAGGCTGAGGGGTGACCTTATAGATGTTTATAAAAGGATAAGGGGCATAGATAAGGTGAATGGTCACAGCCTTTTTCCTAGGATAGTGGAGTCTAAAATTAGAGGGCATAGGTTTAAGATGAGAGGGGAAAGAGTTAAAAGGTTGTGCGTATATGGAATGAGCTGCCAGAGATAGTAGTAGAGGTGGTTGCAATTATAATGTTTAAAAGACATTTAGGCAGGTACATGGACAGGAAAGATTTTGAGGGATATGGGCCAAACCTAGGCAAATCGGACTAGCTTAGGATGGTACCTTGGTTGGCATGGATTTGTTGGGTCAAAGGGCCTGTTTCCATGCCATGTAACTCTGAGGGTAGATTGAAGTTGCCATATTAGTTATTGAGTAGATATTTTGTCAGATGGGTTGTTTTGCAATGAGTTTACAGAGATCCAGATACTGTATTAATTGTCTAAGGAAGCAATTGGTCAATTCCAGAAATAATTAATTGAACAGATGTTTTATAAAAGAAGATCTGGACTTATATGGAGCCTTTTATAGACTCACAACATCCCAATATGCTTTAGTCTTCATGCTGTATCTTTGAAGTGTTGCAATGTAGACAGCCAAATTGCACTCAGCAACCTTAATTTTTCTGTTGTTGAGGGATAACCATGGGAAACTCCCCTGTCTTTTTACAAAGTAGCATCTTCGGATCTTTTATATCTACCTGGGAGGTCAGATATTTAAAATCTGATCCAAAAAACTCCACCTCTGATAGTCAGCACTCCCTCAGGGTTACCAACACTGGGGCGTTGGCTTAGAATTTGTGGTTAATCCTTGGCCATGGTAAAGACATTTGCAGATCATACAATAAATCGCCGTGTGGTTGACAGCGAGGAGGAGAGCTTTAGACTTTAAGAAGACATAAATCGGCTGGCTAGTTTGGCAGAAAAATGGCAAATGGAATTTAATCCAGAGAAGTGGGCAGCACAGTGGTGCAGAAAGTAGAGCTGCAGTGACTCTGGTTCAATTCTGGCCTCTGATGTTGTCTGTGTGGAGCTCGCACATTCTCTTTGTGACCATATGGGTTTCTTCCGGGTGCTCCAGTTTCCTTCCACATTCCCAAAAAATACAAATTGGTAGGTTAATTGGCCACTGTAACTGCCCCTGGTGTGTAGGTGAGTGGTAGAATCTGTTGGGAATTGATGGGAATGTGGAGTGAATAAAATGGGTTTGGGCAGGATTAGTTGAAAAATGGTTGGCACAATGGTGGGCCGAAGGGCCTGTTTCCATGCTGTATCTCACTCTGACTCTATGACTATAAATGTGAGGAAATGCAGGGAGGTGAAACGTGGCAAGAAAATATACAATAATTGAGAAGGTACTGAGTGGTATTGAAGAATCTGGGGGTCTTGGGTTAGAGTCATGGAGCCATACTGCATGGAAACCGGTCCTTCAGCCCAACTCGTCTGTGCCAAATAAGCTGCCTAACTGAGTTAGTCACATTTGCCTGCATTTGGCCCATATCCCTCTAAACCTTTCCAATCCGTGTACCTGTCCAAGTGCATTTTAAATGTCAGAATTGTACCTGCCTCTACCACTTCCTCTGGCAACTTGTTCCATATACTCACCACTCTCTGCATGAAAAAGTTACCCCTCAGGTCCCTTTTAAATCTTTCCCCTCTCACTTTAAACCTATACTTCCTAGTTTTGGACTCCCCTACCCCGCAGAAATGAATGTGGCTATTCACCTTATCTACGCCCCTCTTGATTTTATAAACCTCTTTTAGGTTACCCCTCAGCCTCCTACGCTCCAAGGATAAAAGTCCTTTATGTCCAAAGACCTTTAAAGAAAGCAGGACAGATGAATAAGGTGGTTAAGAAGGCATTTAGAATGCTTTCTTTTATTAGGAATAGTTAAAGGTATTTGATATATTCCCCTTCATGCTATGCCCCAGAGCTTTTAAATTTTTGTTGCACCGATTTAATTGGGAGATATTCAAGGAATAAATGGCTTGTGAAGATAATAAAAATCAGCTAGTTTTAAGCAAAAATAGGAAAAGATAGAAAAGACTTGCATCGATAATGCATTTCTCACAACCTCAGGAGATCCCTTTGTCAAACCAAGCCATGTCAGTCCGTTCCAATTGATCTGAAAGATCCCAGGCACATAGTTCAACGAGGAGCAGGGTAATTCTCTCTGGAGCACTGGCCAATAATTATCCTCGACCAACACCACTAAACATAGATTATCTGCTCATTATCACATTACTATTTGTGGAAGCTTGCTGTGCAGAGATCAGCTGACATATTTCCTACATTACAGCAGTGATCACACTTCACTTCATTGGCTTTAAGAAATTTGGGATGCCCTGAAGTTATGAAAGGTATATATAAATCCAAACCTTCTTTTCTTTAAATAAGTTATGTAGACGTAGATCTACTAAGTAAAAATCTCTCTGTTTGTGCAGCTCATTTGGTAGCATTCTTATCTGTGAATCTTAAGGTTAATGATTAAAACAAAATCACTTCAAGATTTAAGCAGATGATCTAGGCTGACATTGTAGTGCTGTACTGACAGAGTCTTCTTCTCGGACAATCCTTCAGGTCTAGGATGACCTGCTTCCAGTCCAGTTATGTGGTTTCTGTAGCTAATGAGGATAATACAGGATCTGCAGACTTGGCCACAGGTAGAGCTTGAGGCATTTGATGGATGGGGTGGGAAGTTTGTGAGTTAGTGTGCTCCTTACACCATTTCTGTTAGGCTTCCATGTATTCTTGACACATAGGCATCTATTCCTGAATGATAATTCCTCCCTTTGAGGAGTCATCGGCCAGGAATGTCCCACACAATTTTCAAGGAGGCTTTTCTCATATTCCTAGAATATGAGAATATTCTAGCATTAGTTTTTCGATCTCTTGACGGAGCTCAAAATAGTGTGCCTGTTTCAGTAGTTTGGTGTCCAGACATGCAACTGATGTGGCTTGCCCATTGAAGGTGGCTGGGACAAACTGGAGCATCAAAAGCCAGTGATGTTGGCCTGGGGGAGGACACTGATGGTGGTCTGCTTATCCTGTCAGTACATTTGGGAGATTTTGTGGAGACATCGTTGGGGGTACCTCTCCAGTCCCATGAATATCCTGCTGTGGCAATGAAGGAGTCCTCAATTTACAGACATTTGATTGATGAATTTATACTATAAAGCCATTGATTCTTTGAGGTACACAGCTTTGATTCACAAATCTAATTTTTCCAAAGTGAATAGCATGCCACTCTCTGCCCACAGAATCCACCGTAACAAATTACCGAAAATGCGTTTCTCCCAGCCTTTTCCATTTACAAAATTTTACATAACAAAAACATATCTCAGGAACACATCCCTTTCGTAGATTAAGGAACGGCTGCACTGCAGTGTCAGAGGAACTGTCCCCAGGATCAAAAGTTAAATTCAGAGCCTTCACTGAAGGGCATGATAGATCTCTTGGCACTATTTGAAAGTGAGCAGAACATTTTTTCTACAGTATTGAACAATTTCTCCTTTTTTTCTGATGAAGCACATTTTGGCATTGTACTATTGGCATTGTGTGTATGAGCTACTCTGGCTGATCTTTCCTATGAATTAGGATATAACATCCAGCTAATGCTTATCTTAAAAAAAGGGCATTTCATGCTCTTGGACACACTAAGGATGCAAAAAAGCATTATATATATGCAAGGTTCTTTTTATTTCTCAAATGAGATGTTGCCAAATACAGAATGACTGCCCCATAGCAACAATCATTACATTCCAAGAAAGCAACTCTTGAAAGGAACATTTTAATGCTGCAATCATGTACAGTAGAAATAGTACCTTGTCTTGTTCACTTCTTTATTTTTTCTACTTTGTGGAAATGATACCATGGAATTCTGGCCTTTGAAGTAAAATCGGAAGCAAGATTTTGTTTAAAAGAAGTGACAAATGCTCTTCAGGGCAAATAATTAAATTTATTAATCATTGTTAGAAACTTCATGGATTAAGAAATATTGCTGATGGTGTGGAGAACTTTGCATTGGGCATAATCTTTTTAGTGGACTTTTGTATTTGGATCCAATGGTAGGAAATCAGTTTTTGCACAGTTCAAGCTATTTTTATAGTGGCTTTGCTGATTTTATTTACAATATCCCTAGAACAAACCTGCATGCCTTCTGTTGGATTTATTAAATTAAGTGACAACTGCTAATCGACTGACTCTCTCATATATTTTATGTATTAGATATCTGTAACTTCTTAAGCCCTCCTCCCTTTTTGGTTTGAGACAGGTTGGTGTATAATTTTGCTGAGAGCTTAGGACAAGTCAAGTCTTATGCGTTCTGCACATGTTTCAGCATGTGTCTGATCTAATCATCAAAATTTGATGAGACAGCCTCATTAAGGGTTTTGCTTTAATGTGTATTCATTGGTGATGCTTTTTGGTTCTGTCTTGACTGGAAAAAGATACTTCATTCAGCTATGTATTTACACTATAGATGGAGCAGATTTTTATTCTGAATATTTAGTATTTAATTTAAATGTAGTTTGTCAATTTCATAGAGCACAAATGCAAGAGAAAGAGAGAACATTGACAATGTGCTTTGTAACTAATAATGTACTTTTGCAATGAAGCGATTGTTATAATGTAGGAAATGCAGTCACAAATTTACACCAAAAATTCCCACGTACAGCAATGGAACAAATAACCAGCTAATATGTGCCTTTCAGTGAATAATGGTTGAGGGATGTATATTGATCATGTTACCAAAATAACTCTCCGGCTTTTCATCAAATATTTTCAGTGAGAACATTATTAGCAAGTTGAGTGGAGTTAAAAGAGACCTAGGTTTAACATTTCATTCAAATGATATTTGAACAAAATGAACTAGAATGAGTTTTGGGACATCTTTGCACTTAAATTAAGTTGTAATTATTAAGTTGCTATCTACGAAAGCAGGGAAAAACAATTCTGTGAGGTGCATTTTATAGAAATTCACTCGGGTAGCTTGTGTCATTCCAAATTTCATGAAGGTTTCAATCATTCATCATTATAATATGAACATTGTCTACCTCTAGATTTATAGGATAAGATATTCTGTCTTGTAAGCAAGTCTAAGCATTTATGAATTAAGTCCCCAATGTGTATCCCAGGCAAATTAATCTTATAAAGCTCAATGGTTTTAGAATTGTAGAAATTGTATGTTGCCAGAGAACTACAACATACTTTGTACAGAGGTGGGTTTAAATGTATTGGTTATTGACTGGTTGAGGGAAGAGCATGATTTGGAAAATTAGCCCTAAATTATTGTGGTTAACCTCTGAGAAGAAATGTTTTTATCATGCAGTCCTTCTGTTACCTTTAGGGAAAAAAATAAGCATTAATTTATATTGTATCTTTCAAAATCTCAGGATATTTCAGATGAACAGCTAGCAAAGCTCTTCCAAGGTCTTACAAACAGCAATCTAATAAAATCAAATCAACTTTGAGTGCAGAGGAAAAAATATTGGCCAGGACATTAGAGGTAACAGTCTCTTCTTTGAGGTTGCCAACTGGAAGGAAGGACAATGGTTCAGTTTAAAGTCACATCCAAAAGTTAACATTTTTGATGGTAGTGTCTGGAGAATCAGCCTCAAGTGAGACTTGAGTCCACAACATTCTGACTCAAAGACATGCGTTCTGCAACACATCCATATGGCTGTCACCTTTATACAGCACAGAACTGCTTCAGATGGAAATGTGCCTCTTTTTCTTGATTAGTATACTCCAAAAGTCATCTCGTTTTCATTAGTTGTGTGTGTGGAAGTTGGTGCATATGCTAATATACTCTGTCAAGGTTTGCTTGCCACAACTTGCAAGTCTGTCTCCTGACCTTGAAAGATCCAAAAAGGAAAAGGCACATTGGCCAGTGGCTGAGGACATAGCAAAAGGACATTGGCTCTGCAAGCTCTGGTACCCACAGCCTGATCACTGGCCAAACTTGTCCCATTGAAGAAACAATAAAGAAATGTGAGTGCATGACAGTCAACCTCCCTGATCCGGTCTTTGTGCTTAAACAGCCGAGGCTTCTCCTTATTATGCAATATCCCACCCAAGATATTGTTGAGAAAAGGAACTCTGACCTAGTTTAAACTTCAAACACAGTGGCACTTTCAAATCTTTGGCAGTGTGACTAAATGTGCATCCTCTGAACTGCTGCCAATTTCATATTCATAATGTCTGTCATTATAACACATTTATTTTTAAATGCTGCCAACATTTCTGCAGTGATTGTGAAGCGATGCCTGGGGAACGAGATGGAAATTAACACAGGCCTGGTAAGGCCTGGATCATTCATGATGGAACCTGCCTTTGGAGAGAAGCTAATTTATATGTGAATGGGTTTACTTTCAGTTGTTTTTGGCTGGGCAGCAGCCAGGGGTTTTATGGTTGACCTCAGCCACTCTGCACTACAGAAGGTGGAAAAAAAATCCCTTCGGTTTTCCACTTACCATTGAATGTAGGAAAACTCTTGTGTCAAGCAAGCATCCTGTCTAATAAAGCACCTATATTTTATATGGTGGTTTTTGTGGTTGCTGGACAAACAATATGCTTCACAGCCAAAGAATTCATTGATGTAATGCAGAGAAAACACAGCAGTGAATTTGTACCACAGTGAAATAAATGACCTGGTCACCTACTGGGCTGAAGATGATATGATCTCCAGGAAGTAGTGAGAATTCCTTTGCTCCTCACATATAAAAACATAAGATATAAGAGCAGGAGCAGACTATACAGTCCTTTTTAGCCTGTTCCACTACGGCTCTTCTTTTAACTTAGCGATTCCCATGTCTCTTGATTCCCTTAGTGCCCAGAGATCTAACGATCTCTGTTTTGAATGAATATAACAATTGAGGTTCTACAGCCATTCAGGATGGAGAATTCCAAAGGTTCACCACCCTCGGAGTGAAGTAAAACCTCATCCAAATGGGCCTACATCTTATTCTCAAACTGTGTCCCCTGATCCTAGACTCCTCCGTTAGGGGAAAGATCCTCTCTGCATCTAGTCTAACGTGTCAAAGAATTTTATGTTTCAATAAAATCTTCTCTCATTCTTCTAAACTCTAAAGAATACAGTCGCAGTATATTGAAACTCTCCTCATGCAGCAAAGCAGCCATCCTGGAGGTAGTCTAGTGATCTTTGCTCTACTCCCTCTACTCCATGAGAGGGAGTAGAGATCCGCCGGGGAATGAGGCGCATTTGGATGAGATGTTCCTTCACTCAGAGAGTGGTGAACCTTTGACCCATCCCCTGGTGGATCTGCTCTCCCTTCCTCCCCCTCACCTGCCTATCACTATCTCTTACTTGCACCTACCTATCACCACCTTGTACCTATCTTGCCTCCCCTCTTTTGTCCACCTATCACTGCTCTGCTTTTCCCTCCTATATATTGGGCTTCCCCTTTGGCTATCTTCAGTCCTGAAGAAGGGTCCTGAAGAAGGGTCCTGACCTGAAACGTTGACCGCCTGCTTTTCTCCACAGATGCTGCCTGGCCTGCTGAGTTTCTCCAGCATGTTGGTGTTTTTCATCAGAATTGCAACGATATTTCCTTACTGCTGGAATCAAACACTCTCAGAATGAGGGCTAACATGCCATTTACCCTCTCAATCCCTGGCTGCATCTGCATGCTGGCCTTCAGTGACTTGTATACAAGAAAATCTTGGTTCCTTTGAACATCAGCACAACCCAATCTCTCTCTCTTTAACAAATATTTTGCTTTTCTGTTATTTGCACAAAGTGGATGATGTCACTTTTTGTCCATGTTATATTCCACTGGCTATGTTCTCACCCAACTGTCCATATCCCTTGAATCTTCATTATATTCTCCTTCATATTCCCAATCCCACCTAGTTTAGTATTGTCAGCAGATAGTGTTGTCGTATCTTTTGCTTCCATTACCACACTATACTGGTCACCACCCTTTAAGAATTAAATTTTAAATTAAATTTTATTTACAGCGTGGTAACAGGCCCCTCCGGCCCAACAAGTCCGCGCCGGCCTTTTTAAACTCAAATAAACCTACCCGTACGTCTTTTGGAATGTGGGAGGAAACGGGAGAACCTGGCAGAAACCCACGCAGACATGGGAGAACATATAAACTCCTTACAGACAGCGACGGGAATCGAACCCTGATCACTGGCGCTGTAATAGCATCGTGCCGTGAATGGCCCTATAAACTGTGCAAAGATGATTTACTAGAATTATTCCAGGGATGAGGGATTTCAACTATAAAGTTAGACCGGAGAAGCTGAGGTTGGAGCAAAAAAAGTTAAAGGTAGATTTGATAGTTGTGCACATGATCAAGACTCATTTACATTGGATAGATAGAGCAAAGCTGTTCTCATTAGATCAAGGAGCAGAAGATGCAAATTTAACATTTTAGGCAAAAGATATGAAGAGGATGTGAGGAAAAACTCTTCATCAGAGAATAGTGATGATTTGGAATTCACTGCCTATAAGGCTGGTGAAAATAGGATCAATTGGTGCCTTCAGAAGGGAGTTGGATTGACACTTACAAGAATAATTAGCAGCTCTATGAGGGAAGAGGGCAGGAATGGCACCAATGGAATTTCCATTGACTTGATGGGTCAAATGGCGTCAGCTGTATAACAATCTGCACTTTCTTTTAATATTTAAAAGACAGGATATCTGATAGTGCAGCACCAAGGATATACTAACCAGGAGCAGCCCTTCTTTAGGACAATCCATCATTCATTAATAATCTGCATAAATTACAATTTCTGTCCTAATCCCCTTATCCTTTGATGTTTGGACTAAGAGAATTCATCATTTTCAGTCTTGAATGTGCACAATCTTCTCTGGCAGAAGCTCATAAACCCTCCTCCTCAACTCAGGAGGAAACAGCCTCCTAGCAACTACAATGTTGCACCCTCTAAGAATGCTCTATTCCGATGAGACCACCCTTTCTTCCAAACTCCAAGAATGTAGGCCCACTTTACTCGTACTCTTTTAATAGGACAACCTTCTTGCCTCAGGAATCAACCTCGAACATCACAGCCTCTCAAATGCAAATATATCCTTCATTTGGTCAGGGAACCAGAGATATACGTGGGTCTCCAGATGTGGTCTCGATGAAGCCTTATATATTTGCACCATTGTATGTGAGGAAGGGGAAGATTGAGAAGATGGTAGACTGCATCCAGTGAAAGGGTAGGGAGTTACATGGGTGCAATGTTTCTGTGAACTGTAGAAGGTAGTGTTGCTCTGTGCACTGGTAGTGTGGGAGGTGCCATTGGATATGAGTGTGACGTTGAGATAATTTTGTGCAAGGGCTGGATGGGTTAGTTTCTTGAAAAGAGAAATTGACTTCCATTTACAGAGCATCTTTCACAATTTCAGGGGATTCCAATGCACTGTACTTTCTGAAGTGTGGTCACACTATAGTTTTGGAAACATGGCAGCCAATTTGCACACATTAAGCTTCCACAAGATTAAGATTTCTTTATTAGTCACATGTACATCGAAACACACAGTGAAATGCATCTTTGTGTGGAATGTTCTGGGGGTAGTCCGCAAGTGTCGCCACACTTCCGGCGTCAACATAGCATGCCGACAACTTCCTAACCCTTACACCTTTGGAATGTGGGGGGGAAACCATTGCACCCGGAGGAAACCCACGTAGACACAGGGAGAACGTACAAACCCCTTATAGACAGTGGCTGGAATTGAACCCAGGTCGCTGGCGCTGTAATGGCCTTACGCTAACTGCTACACTACCGTGCCTGCCCAGTGTCAAAGTGATAATGATCAGATAATCTATTTTACTGACTTTGGTTGAGAGACAAACTTGGTCCAGAGCGCATGGATAACTCTCCTGCTCCTCTTTGTAACATTATCATGGGATTTCATTCAACATCCATAAAGAGGGCATTCGAGGTCTCAATTTAAGGACATATGCAAAGGATAACATTATTCAGGAGTCTGCCTGTATTGCATGGGGTATCAGCCTAGAATTCTATCATCCAGTTGATACAAAGGCCTGAGAACGCGAAGCATCAGACTCGAGGACATCTTCTGTCTCACTGTTATTAGTCTCTTGAATGGAGGCTAAAGGATGAACTCTTGATCTCTTCATCTCCCGTCCTACCTTGTTGCAGCCCTTGCACTTTATCTGTCTACCTGCACTGCATTTCCTCTGTCACTGTAACACTATATTCTGCATTCTGTTTTCTTTCTACTACCTCAGTGTAATTATACGTGGAATGATCTGTCTGGATGGCCCGCAAAAGAAAAGCTTTTCACTGTACCTCAGTACATGTGACAATAATAATAAATACCAAGTGGAGATTGAACCTGTAAGCTGCTGACTCCAAGTTAACCTATGAGCCACAGTTGGCTGCCCCAAGTACCTGTTACTTTCCCTGCATCACTCATCTTAGATTAAAGATGGGTTAGTTCTGCTGGGATGGGATGGTTGGGACTGTGGCAGCTTTACACATTTAAAAAGCTGCTTCCTAAATTTGAACAGCTAAACAATGCCTACTGCATGGCCGCTTGAATAGAGGCTAGGCTGTGTGCCACAGGCAGCCAGCTCTCCGAAACCTTCAGGGAAAAACAAGAGAAAAGTGATGTTACAGAAATTCAGACCAACTCCAACATCTTGTTTGCACCAGGCAGTTTTGTTATTTTAGAGGATAATTTTGTTTATACACTGAGCGCTGAATTATAATTAGGGAACTGGGCTGTGAACTCAAGAGTGTGGAGAATGCCAGTTAGCATTAGTAGCTAGTCATTAACCCTGGGCGTGTTGGCACTGCTGATTTAGCTGCACTGTCTCATTCACTGCTTCATTTTGCCGGGCTGAACAATTTGTCCAAGCAATTCCCAGTGATGTCTTCAGCATTCTGCAATAACCAAAAATATTTACCAAGAAAACAAAGAAAACAATTGTACTTGTTCTTCCAGTGTTAGACTCTTTACAGTTCAGAGTGCCGGTCTTTAACCTTTTTTCAAAGCTTTCTTTGGATTCTCTGCTGAAGGAGTCTGCTAGAGGGGCCTAGATCCCCATTACTGAATTGCTCTTTGATGTTCCCGCATGTTTTTATATTTACTTTGATAGTTGAAGTATCAGCAGCTCAGACGGTTAAGAGTAAATCTGACCCAATGGGAACCCAACTGAACCCCTGGAGTTCACAGAGGTTAAAGCCCAGTCTTCCTGCTTTAGACTGAGGTTAGAACTTGGGAATATGTGGTGAAAATCAATTTTTATACCTCTGGCAACTGGCTGCATGTTCTCTGGAAGGCAGGGAGAGTGGTTTGGCTTTTGCCCATCTGTCCTGCCACCTGTGCCCTCAATCACTTTGGTATCCCAACAGTCAAAGGCTGTGTGCTCCTTTTGATTACTATCCCACCAAGATCAATCCACGCTTTTAGTTCAAAAGAATTTTCTTCCTCTTCCTAGTCTCACTGGAAAATATGTCTCTGACTTCATTTAAAAGCTGATCTGCATGTAAGCATGCAAAAAAAATTACCATTAACATTGGACAGAGCATTACACTGTACCCTTAATGCAGAGTATTATTTATTTAAAAAAACTGCATACATGCGTAGCCTTTGATTTGAAGCTTAAAAGCAGATGAATGTTATTCCCATTTACAGGAAAAACCGGACTGGATCGCTCATGTACATGGTGCCAATCATATCTCAAGTTAATCTGTTTTTGATACTGGTTAAAAGAGAGAGATTGTTCAAGTCTGCGGGAGAAATTTTCCACTCTTTCAAATATTGCCAAGAGATCTTCAGTCTCCTTCAGTGCAGGGATTTAAGTTTAACATTTGATCTAGGGGACATTGCCCCCAGCCATGCAGCACTCCTTCAATAGGGTACTGCAGGGCTAGCCTGGATTACGTGCTCAAGCCTTGGTGTCAGACGTCTAAACGATTATCTTTTACTGGTAGACAAAAATACTACCCACTGAGTAATTTTTTATTGTGAGACCATTTTATTTATTAAAGTAAAAGAATCGTAGAGCCATACAGTACAGAAACCACCAGCCACATCTTCTCCTCTCTACCCCTTTCTGCCTTCCACAGGGACCACTCCCTCCGTGATTCCCTGGTCCGCTCATCCCTCCACACTCATCCCTCCCTTACCCCTGGCACTTTCCCCTGCCCCTGCAGCAGATGTAATGCTTGTCCTTACACCTTCTCCCTCGCCACCATCCAGGGACCTAAACAGTCCTTCTAGATGAAGCATCTCCTCCAACCTTGTCTGCTGCAGTTGGTGCTCCCGATGTGGGCCCCTTGACATCGGCAAGACCAAGCGCAGACTCCGCGACCATTCGCAAGACACCTACGCTGGGTCTGCAATTGCCATCCCGAGCTCCCAGTTGCAGACCATTTCAATTCCCCTTCCCGTTCCCACACTGACCTGTCCATGCTTGGCCTTCTCTACTGCCAGGACGAAGCCCAACGCAAACTGGAGGAGCAGCACCTTATATTCCACCTGGGTGGTCTACAACCCAATGGCATGAATATTCCAATTTTAGGTAACCCTCCTTTTTCCTTTCTTTTCTGCCCGTCTTCCCTCTCCCTGTCCCCTCTTTTTCTCATCCTCCAGTCCTCCCATTTGTGTTCCCTTTCCCACCCTCCCTCCAGCCCCCCCCTTCACCCATCATCATCCCTTCCCCTTCCTGGCTCCATCCACCCACTTCACACACAGGTTATCCGCCATCCACCCCCCTGTCTGGTGCCAACTGCCGTTCACCTCTCCCCTAATGGTTCCTATTCTTACCTCCTTTACTTATCCGAACCCAGCACTGGCAGTGCTTTGTGTTCCTGCTTCTCTCCATCCAGCAGCTGTCTCCTATCTTCACACTCCCCTCCCCCACTTTGCTTCATTTCTTTTTCTCTCTCTCTTTGTCTGCCTCCAACTATCATTCACCTGCCACAGTCTTCCAACTCCACCCCCACTCACCTCCCCTACCTGGCACAACCTGCCTGTCATCTCACACCCCTCCTCAGTCCACCAATCGCCTCGGACTCCTTTCTCACCACTCCCCTTCTCCTCTTTATACTGGCCACCTCGCTTCTCCACTCTCAGTGCTGATGCAGGGTTTCGACCCGAAACGCCGGCAATTCCCTTCCTCCCACAGATGCTGCTCAACTCACTGAGTTCCTCCAGCAGATTGTTTGTTGCTCCAGATTCCAGCATCTGCAGTCTCTTGTGTCTCCTGAGTACAGAAGCACGCTGTTTGGCCCACTGAGTCTGTGCTGATCATTAACTACTCATTTACCCACATCCTCGTAACTCCTCCCAGCTTCTTTCGTTCACCTACACACGAGGGGCAATTTACAATGGCCATTTAACCTATCAACCTTCATTGTGGGAGGAAACCGGAGCACCTGGAGGAAACCCACACTGTCACAGGGAGAATGTGCAAACTCCACATAGACAACACCCAAGGTTAGGATTGAACCCAGGTCTCTGGTGCTGTGAGGCAGCGACTCTACTCGCTGCGCCACTGTGCCACACCCATAGCAAAGAAAAAGAAAAAAAGAAAATGAAAATCAAAAACTGCATTTGTTGGAAATCTGATATAAAAACAGGAAATATTGGATAAGCTGCTTCTGTGAAAAGAAAAACAGAGTTAATGTTTCAGGTAGAAGATACTTCTTCAGAACTGGATAAGAAAAAGACTTGTATGGTGTTGTTCAGAAGCTTAGGACATGTCCAAGTGCTTTATAACCATACTCTACTTTGAAGTAGAGTCACTGATGTTTCGAAGGACACATGACAGCAAGTTTGTGCAGAGCAAGCACCCATAAATAGCAAGATACCACAAATAAAATTGACATAATGGTCACGTAATCTGTTCCTTAGTGGAGTAAATATTCGGCAAGACACCAAACGGAACACTCAAAATGGTGTCTAGGAATATTTCCTTTTCATTTGAGAGGTTGAATGGACCTTCCATTGCAAAAGATAATAATTCTGATTGTGTTCACATTCTTAATACTATCCCAGAAAGTCAGGCTTGATTATACAGACAAGTCCCCATTGTGAGACTTTAACCCACCAACATCTAATTCAAAGAGTGAGAGTTCTGTCATGGAGCCACAATTACCATCAGGGGGCCAAGTTGAGGAACAGGGTGATCTGTGGCTGAATGGAGATACAAGAGACTGCAGATGCTGGAATCTGGAGCAAAAAGCAAACTGCTGGAGGAAGTCAGCGGGTCAGGCAGCATCTGTGGAGGGCAATGGACAGCCAACATTTCAGGTCAAGATCGTTCACCTGGACTGTCCAGGTGATTTGTGGCTGACCTCAAACTCATTGCTGGCTGCTTGTGATTTGTTTCTGTAGAGGATGCTTCTGAGTTACCAGCAAACACAACTACTTAAACACAGCAATTCCCTGCAAACATTTGTAATCTGAAAAGGAATCACAGAAAATTCCCTGTCGAAACCAAACTGACTAAAAAGTGATAGAAAGGAATAAAGGTTTTTGTACCTCTTGGTTTTTGTTTCACGGAATGTGGGCATTGCCATTCTGCGCAGAGTTTATTGGCCATCCTCCATTGCCCTGAAGATGTGAGCTACCTTCTTGAACCACTAAGGGTTTGATGCAGTTGAACGGTTTGCTCAGCCATTTCAGAGAATCGCTCTGAATCAACCAATCACTGTGAAATTGGAATCATACATGGGCCAGACTGGGTAACAACAGCAGATTTCCTTCTCTAAAGTGAACCAGATGCGTTTAGCCACAATCCAGTAGTTTCATGGCCGTACCTGTTGCTTGAAGATTAGCATTTAATTAGCAGCAGCACATACAAGTGGGCCTTGTTAGAATTCATAGCTCATTGTAAATGGGCTGTGTCCTAACCTCAGCCCCAGCACACATGCACATACACATTCCTGCAAGTTGCTGATACCCTCATCATGCTGGCTCCCTCCCACAGGTAAGGCAGCAGATGAAAGGCAGCCAAGCTTTCACAGGCAGCGCACAGAATTGAGAGCTTGCTGATCCTGCTGGTCGCCTCCTTAATGTGCGAAGCCCACATGCTATTGGGAACTGGATAGAAAGCAGAGCCTCTGTTTCTTTAATGATGATGGATCTTGTGGCAGTTTTTCAAGTCAGCATTTATTCTGCAGAGAGTAAATGCCAGTGCACCTATTGGCAGCTTCTTATTTTTTTCAGTGGGCTATATTTACACATGTCGGAGACTAGTTAGACAGTGTGATCAGCTGCTTTGTCTCCTAAAGGGGAGGCTTTCAATCTCAAAAGTCAACTCTGTTTCTCTCAAGTGGTTAAGTGAGCTGTGGTCTAAACATCTATAAAAGAACATATCAACCTAAACAGTTTAAGGCTGAATAATACATTAAAATAAATCTTAAAAAAAAGCTCCAAGAAGATTGATCAGATAGTTGGCTTTAAAAAAAATCTATTTAGACAGAGAATCGCATCAAATGACTACAGTTAGGTTTGTTGTTTTGAAAAGCAGGAAAGCATTTCCTCCAAGAGTATTAGGTTACAAAGTGTTCCAGCACAGTGCTTTCAAAGACAACAAACCTGGAAGGAAAATCATTAATCATTTCACTGAGCTTAATCCTGCATTTCAGAACTGTAGCATTGTAATTGCATTCAAACTTTATCTGGGGATATTGCATGTATTGTGCAGCATGCAAGACTTTCATTTAACTCTGTCTATGTACTGATCAGCGGAAAGATAGGACAGATAGGTAAGAAGGGAGGAAAACACCATGTATTAAATACGTCGAGCTTTGACAAATGCATAATTTATTTTGCAAAGAATATGAAAAGCGTCTTTCCATCCAGATTCGGTTCCTGGGAGGAATCACTTTAAAAGTCATACTTCTAGCTTATTCTGTTGCTCAAACACAGTTTCACACCTCCTTGAGTGTTCGCAAGAACTTATTTTATCTCTGTGTTTCCTGATTGGCTTAGTTGGTTGTTTAGTATTGAGAACTCTGGGCTTGAAGACCAGGACGGTCTCAGTTTTGTACTTCAATAGCTTGATCACATACAGCACTCTTGGGAGCTGGCCTCAGTATCCTTTAGCCCACAGGGAGAAGTTACCGACTGCTTCTGTTCCTTAGGTCATGTGTTTAAAGGGAATCTTGCAGGTCATGATACTGACCAGGTTTAGTTTCTCTGTTTTTCAATGAGGACCATACTTTGGAGCTAAGTGTCAGCTGCCTTGCGTTAGTCATCCTGACAGTGCATGAAATGCCCATGGCAATTTAACTTGGTGGAAATTCTCTTGTCTTTAAGCTGCAAGGTTGCAGGCCCAAGTTTCATGTAGAGTGCTGCATTGCTGGATGTGTTGTCTGTTAAATTTATGTTAAACTGAGGTCCAATCTACCTGGTTAAGTGGATGTAAAATATCCCAAAGCCTTATTCCTTTTTCTAGTATCTGAATAGAAAATGTTGGAAATACTCAGCAGGTCAGACTTTGATCTGTGGAAAAAGAAACAAAACTAATGTTTAAGGTATATGGTCTTTTATCAGAAGAGAAAGTTTTCCATTTTTGAAGATAGGTCACTGACCAAAAACAGAGTTTCTTTCTCCACATATGCTGCCTGATCTACTAAGCACTTTCTATATGTTGTTTTTGTTTAATTGATTCCTTATTCATTTTGTTCCTTGTGAACAGGTTGGCTGCTGTACTTACCCGCAAAACAACAGTGACAACACTTCTAAAGTAGTGTAGTGGCTGTGAAACCCTTTAGAAGTCTAGAGAGTATAGTGGGTGGTAAATAATAAAAGCATCTTTTACAATTTTTTGCTTCTGCTCTGTCCTCTTAAGTGACCTATGATATAGCCACATAACCAAAGAGCACAACTTTCAGATTACTAAAAATCAAAAAAAATACACATTAGGGTTATTTTTACACTGGGGAATATCCAGCATTAGTGGAAGCAACTATGGAATGAAGAAGTTGGGAAGCTTTAGTTGTCTTATGGGTAGGAAAGGTCTAACACCTTTAAAGTGGCCACCAGGGACTCCTAAATTATCAACCTCGGTTTTGTGTAGGTTGCCCCTCATTCACCCTTACAGTGCTGGGTGTTGGTTACCGAAATAAAGGTTTATTCCAGCTTTTAAGCAGGTTCCACTCCAGAAGAGCAGGAAGATGAAATGGAGAAAATAATATTACAATAAGAATAGTTTATAAAAACATAGAACATAGAAAAACTACAGCACAATTCAGGCCCTTCGGCCCACAAAACTGTGCCGAACATGTCCCTACCCTAAAAATTACTAGGCTTACCCATAGTCCTCTATTTTATTCAGCTCCATATACCTATCTAACAGTCTCTTGAAAGACCCTATCGTATCTGCCTCCACCACCGTTTCCGGCAGCCCATTCCATGCACTCACCACTCTCTGAGTGAAAAACTTACCCCTGACATCTCCTCTATTTCTACTCCCCAGCACCTTAAACCTATGTCCTCTTGTGGCCATGTAGTTAATGGCCACATGTAAGACACATGTAATTAATAATGACAAATTTACAAAATAAGCAAAGTAATGAGCTGGAATATATGGCAGCAGTTGAACACTGAATGCAGATCAAGGTGATCTCGATTCAGTTAAAAACTGGCAGTTAAAATGCTGTAGCATTCAGAAAGGCAACAAGGCAAGATGAATCCATTCAAGGCATTAGCCATCTGAAAAATCTGCATTTCACCAAATGTCTGAAGCATATGCAAAGTGCTACAGATCAATTTTTTAGGTTTGTCATGCAACTTCTGGGAAATAAGGCAGGGTACAACTGGACACATTGATGATGTACCTTGTATGTTCATAGAGCCAGATATGTCATTTGCTGGCTGTGCAGTTATTGGTCATAGAGTCATACAGCATGGAAGCAGGCCCTTCAGTCCAACTTGTCCATGCCGACTGTGTTGCCCAGTGAGCTAGTCCCATCTGCTTGAGTTTGGCCCATAGCCCTCTAAACCTCTCCTAGCCATGTACTTAAATAGATAACTTTTAAATGTTGCTTATTTGCCCACTTCAACCATTATTTCTGGCAACTCATACTAAACACCACCCTTTGTGTGAAGAAGCTGCCCCTCATGTCCCTTTTAAATCTCTTGCCTCTGATCTTAAACCTATGCCCTCCTGTTTTTAGCACCCCTTCCTTGGGAAAAAGACTTTGTGTTTTCACCCTTTCTATGCCTCTCATGATCTTATACACCTCTATCAAGTCACCCCTCAATCTCCAATATTGCAGGGAACCTCCCCAAGTCCAGGCAACATTCTGGTAAATCTTTTTTGAAGTCTCTCTAGTTCAATAACATCTTTCCTATTATTTTAATAGTGCAAAAATATATGTTTTTCAGTAGGTCCTTTGTAAGTTGGGAAGGAAATGTTTGTTGGAAATGCATAAATGTGCAAATAATATCTTCCTCCTCCAGAATCATATTCTAAGAAGTTATGACCAAAGTCAAGTTATCTTTCTACCATGGATGGAACTCTTGATTAACTGGGAAAGAAGCACCTGATCCCAGTGGGAAAAGATAAATTTCTTCACAAAAGTGGAAGAGAGATATATTCTGGTCAGGGCTCAAGCAATTTGCCCTTCTTTGAAACAGTGCAATGGGATCTTTGGCATCCAAGTGAGAGAGCATACGGCTGTGATTTAACGCCTCAGCCAAAAGTTGGCACCTGTGAGAAGGCAGCACTCCCTCAGTGCTGCACTGGAGTGTCAGCCTTGGTTACGTACCCTGGAGTGGGACAAATCCACAAGCATTGCAGTGCAGGCATTCTGTACTGTGCACAGCCAACACTAATCTCCATTCATTCTCTTGGGTTATTTTCTTCTCATTTTCATCTGTTTTGGCTTTTGTTGAAAGAGCATCATGGAAAAACAGAGTGAGAGGTAAAAGCAAAGAGAGAGCAGCACAGTGAGAGGGAGAAAGGAGAAAGATACAGAATAGTATGGAATTTACAGCATAAAAGTAGGGCATTCAACCAGCAGGTCAATGCTACCATTTATGTTCCATGTGAACCTCCTCTCACTATATCAATAGTTCACTATATTAGTTACTATAATAGTTATTATAATAGTTCACTATTAGTTCACTATATCAATATGTCTCCTGCAATAGGGAAAGTAAACCAAAAAGGAGGGTAATGTCATCAGTAGAAATGGGTTAAATTGACAATGTTAGCAATACTGCTCTACTCTCTCTACATTCTGACTGTGTGGCTAGGCACAGCTGAAGTGCCATCTATAAATTCGCCGATGACACCACTGTTGTTGGCAGATTCTCAGATGGCGACGAGGAGGCATACAGAAGTGAGATAGATCAGCTGGTTGAGTGGTGTCACAACAACAATCTCACACTCAATGTCAACAAGACCAAGGAATTGATTGTAGACTTCAAGAAGGGGTAGTCGGGAGAACACACACCAGTTCTCATTGAGGGGTCAGCGGTGGAAAGGGTGAGCAGCTTCAAGTTCCTGGGCGTCAACATTTCAGAGGATCTATCCTGGTCCAACACATTGATGCAATCATGAAGAAGGCATGCCAAAAGCTCTACTTCATTAGGAGTTTGAGGAGATTTGGTATGTCACCAAAGACTTGCAAATTTCTACAGATGTACGGTGGAGGACATTCTGACTGGTTGCATCATCGCCTGGTCTGGAGGCTCCAATGCACAGGATTGCAAGATGCTGCAGAGGGCTGTAGACTCAGCCAGCTTCATCATGGACACAACCCTCCCCACCATCGAGGACATCTTCAAGAGGCGATGCCTCAAGAAGGCGACATTCATCATTAAGGACCCTCACCACCCGAGACATGCCCTCTTCTCATTACTACCATCGGGGAGGAGGTACAGGAGCCTGAAGACCCACAGTCAACATTTTAAGAACAGCTTCTTGCCCTCTGCCATGAGATTTCTGAATGGTCCATGAACACAAACTTGTTATTCCCCTTTTGCCTCATTTATTTTTGTAACTTATTGTAATTTTTATGTCTTGCCCTGTACTGCTGCTGCAAAACAACAAATTTCACGACATGTCAGTGATAATAAATCTGATTCAGATTCAGATTCAGATTCAGATTCTGACACAGCGATGCTGGTAAGAAATCTAACTTACTTTTACCCTTGGCCCTCAGTCCCTTTCTCCCTGCTTTTCTATACAGATTGTGTGAGGGAGGAAAAACCAGAAAGAGAAAGTGAGGGATAGATAGAACATCTATTCTGACATTGAACAGGAATTTAAAGAGAGGACAGAATCGGTATTTCAGATCAATGACCTTTCATCACTCCTGAACTGATGCATGGTCGATGGCCTGAAACTTGTTTCTCCCTCCATAGATACTTTTTGATCTACTGAGTATCTCCAGCATCTTCTGTTTTTATTTCTGCACAGTGGCGCAGCTAGTGGAGCTGCTGCCCGACAGCTCCAGTAACCCGGGTTGAAATCTGACCTTCGGTGCTGTCTGTGGGGAGTTTGCATGTTCTCCCTGTGACTGTGTGAGTTTCCTCCAGGTGCTCTGGTTTCAGATTCAGGTTAGTTTATTGTTACATACACCAGGGTGCAATGAGATTCCTTGCTCGTGTGAAACTCAAGCAAGGAATAGTAAACAGTATACATGGTAATAATAAATACAACAGCAATGAGCACAAAACAACAGAATGGTGCAAAATATAGTGGTGCAAACTGAAGTAGTGCGAAAAGAAATGTTAAAGTGACAATAACGGAAGAGATAAAATTAAAGGTGACCTCCCACATCCCAAAATGATGAATGATAGAAAAATAGGGGGCTATGTGGGAGGGAAAGGTTAAATAGATCTTAGATCAGGATAAAATGTCGGCACAACATTGTGGGCCAAAGGGCCTGTACTGTGCTGTAGTGTTCTGTGTTCTATGTTCTGTGTCTACAAGGGAGTCAAGGGATTTGGGAAGAAAGTTGGAATATGGTGTTGACGCCAGGATTGGATCAGCCATTATCTTAATAGTGGAGCAGGCTGGAGAGACTGCTGTTGGCAAACACTTGGCCAAGGAGGAAAAAGAGACAGAGATTGAGGGAGGCAATTCCAGGATAGTTTCTAATTGATCCGCCAATGGTAGGAATGATTAAATTCAGGGGGGAGAAAGAGGGCAGAATTGGAGGAGTTCAGATTCCTTAGGGATGGAGGGGAGGAGGGGAGATACCATGGAGGGAGTAGAAAACCAGGATCAGGACTTTAAAATTTATGGCAGCATCTTTGTAATGAGAAGAACACCCAATGTTAGTGATGCATCAGCTGTCTCTGTCACTCTCGATCCCATCACTCACTCAGTCTCTCTGAATCATTTTAATACTGGTGCATTCCATCTAGACACCCCCATTTCAGAATGGAGAACAATCCCTGCTGGCACTACACAGCAAGGCCTAAATTGACATTTCCTGGCACCTGCGCATCAGTGAGACAATACACCAGAATTTGGACTCTGCATTGAAGTCATCAGCTCCAATATTAAAGAATTAACTTAAAATTTATATTGGGGCTTCTAAAACAAGGATTAAGCTATCACTTCAGACTCACTGTGTTAAGAGTGACGATCCCAGCTGTGATAACGCTGGTTGATAGCACCTCTGTTGTTCCTGATCTGTTTGTTTAGATGAAGCACTGTTTATTTTGCTTCCCCAGTGGAACACTGCAAGGAATTTCAGAGCACAAGAGGCTTCCCCAGCTGCTGATAGTTTGTTTCTTGAACCAGAAATAGCGATAAAATAGAGAGGGGTGGTGGGGTTTGAAAAAGCACAGATCAGGATCCATGGACATCACTGCAGTAGGTTTCTGATAAAATCACTTCTTTACATAGGAGGTGAAAGTTGTTTCTCTATGCTGTTGGTTTTATTAAATGGAGTTTTTATGGTGTGACAAGATTACTATTGTGAAAACCAAAAACCACACAAAAAGCTGCTTTATTGAAATGTCTCAATGGTGGAAGCACATAATCCTTAACATTGAGACATAGTTCAACTATGTTTACATTGCAAAGCAAATATACAACTCACTTAAAGGTAATCTGAATATCTGTGTGAGATGTCTTTTACTGGGATAGCAATTCACTGCTCATACTGGAGTAAATGTGTTCCTTAACCAAACCGTGATGAACTCCCGTGCAATAAAAGAATCACAAAATATGACTGGATAATTTTCTATGAGCTGCTATTTGGCACTATACAGACCTCAAGAGAACAAATTGAAAATGCCTCACGGTAGCGTAGCGGTTAGTGCGACACTATTACAGCGCCAGCAATTGGGGTTCAATTCCCGTCGCTGTCTGTAAGGAGTTTGTACGTTCTCCCATGTCTGCATGGGTTTCCTCCGGGTGCTCTGGTTTCCTCCCACATTGCAAAGAAGTACAGGTAGGTTAATTTGGGTTTAAAATGGGCGGCGCGGACTCGTTGGGCCAGAAGGGCCTGTTACCACGCTGTAAATAAAATTTTTAAAAAATTAAATTTAATTTTGTGGCAAAGTGGATCCTTTTTTGGATTGGATTAAATAAATAAATACATTTTGGGGAAATAAATGAAACAAAAAGGCATGTAACAGTGTGCTACCTTGCATACCATCAAGGCAAGCAGATGAATTTTGTTTTGGAGGATGTGGAGTTCCCGATTTGAGCACAGCAAGATACCACAAACACCAATGTCATTATGGCTCAATGTTCTGTTTTAGTGATGTGAAAACACTTAAGGAGCGCTACTCCTCAATGAGGGGTCTTCTACATCCATCTGAGAAGGCAAATCTCAAACAGTTGCACCCTCAGCCCTCAGTTCACCATTGGAGTGTTAGCCCAGAAATTTTATTGGGTGTTTTATTGCACGTGTTCCTGGATTGGAGCGTTCTTATTTAGCAAGATGAGTGCTACCCACTGAGTCACTGTTGACACTAATGAGCAGGAAGTCATTTCTCTTGACTAGGCAAGTTCCTGTATGACATATGATATGATTGTGTATTGATTGTAGTACTGAGGTCCCTTGGGCTGTTTTGCCACATTAGAGGAAGGATATAAGTGCTTGTTGTTCTTCTTAGTAATGAACTAACAATCCCAAGTTCAAACCCAAACAAGGCAAATGCAAACTTCATTTGGGGAGTACTGTGGGGTCATTTGGCATGGTTCTTGATGAGCCAGCCATGCTATTACCTTATGTGATTTTTGTATGTGTGTATGAGTTCAATCAGTCTGGTAATTTGGGGGGAGAAGGGGTTAACAGCAGGAAATAATGACAACAAAAAAATTGCTAGGTTGTTGTAAAAACCTAGTTAGTTTACTGGTTTATTAATGAACTTCAGGATAGGGAACCTGCCACCTCTACCTGGTCAGACCTACATGTGGTTCCAATCATACACAGCATGACAGAGTCAGAGTTTCCTTTGATGCGATCTTGCAAAGCATCTAGTTGCTGCTCCTCACATAAAAGGTCCAGCACCTTCCCCAAGGCTTTCATAAGTGCCAATAAGTGAGTCCAAGAGACCAAACAATAAAATAAAAATCAATTTCGCAGGTACAAAGCCAAAATGTAGTAAATCTACAGGACAAAACTGCCCTTAATTCAACGCAAATTGGTACTAAAACAACAGATAATTCTGGCAACGTTTAGCAGGTCAAGTAGCATCTGTGGACAGTGAAACCGAGTGCACATTGGAAAAAGTATATCATGAATTTTTTTGAAATTTATTCAGTCATGAGATGTGGACGTTACCAGCATTATTGCCCCCTCTGAGCCAAGGAGGTAATTAACGGTTACAACATGTGCAATTCTGGTCGCCCCATTACAGGAAGGATGTGGAGGCTTTGGAAAGGGTACAGAGATGTTGCCTGGATTAGAGGGTATGAGCTATAAGGAGAGGTTGGACAAACTTGGGTTATTTTCTCCGGAGTGTCTGAGGCTGAGGGAAGACCTGATAGAAGTTTATAAAACTATGAGAGGCATAGGTAGAGTAAACAGCCTGTATCTTTTTCCCAGGGTTGAAATGTCAAATACTGGAGGACATGCATTTAAGGTGAGGGGGGGGGGGGAGGTTTAGAGATGTACAAGGCAAGTTTTCACACAGAAAGTGGTAAATGCCTGGAACGGGCTGCCATGGGTGGTAGTAGAAGCAGATACGATAGTGACATTTAAGAGGCTTCTGGATTGGCACATGAATATGCAGGGATTGGAGGTATATGGATCACATTCAAGCAGAAGAGATTTAGTTTAATTTGTTATCGTGTTCAGCACAGACACTGTGGGCCGAAGGGCCCTGTACTGTTCTATGTTCTATAAAAAACAATCGCATTTGTGGGTCAAGAGACACAGATGGGTTTGACCCAGGTAAAGTTGGGACATTTCCTTCCCTGAAGGGAATCAGTGAGTCAGATGGGTTTGTACTGCAATCCAACAGTTCTGTGGCCCCTGTTACTGAAACCAGCCTTTTGTTCCAGACTTATTTAATTATTTGGATTTAAATTGCCTAGCTAGCAGGCTGGGATTTGTACCCACAGCACAGCACAGAAACAGGCCCTTCGGCCCACCACATCTATGTCGACCTTTTTGCCCATCTCCACTAATCCCATTTGCCCGCATTAGGACTGTATCCACCTATGCTTTGCCTATTGAAGTGTCTGTCTAAATGCCTCTTAAATGTAGTGATTGTGTTTTAGCTAAAAGGAGAGGTTGGAGCATCAGAGGCTGAGGGGCAATCTGAAAAAAGTCTATAAAATAATGAGAGACATAGGTAGGGCAGATGGTCTCTCTCCCAAGATAGTAATGTCAAATACTAGAGAGCATAGGATTAAGATGAGAGGTGGGAAGTTTAAAGGAGATTTACAAGGCAGGTGTTTTACACAGAGAGTGGTAAATGCCTGGAAAGTGTTGCCAAGGGAGGTGGTGGAAGGAAATACAACAGCAACATTTAGGAGGCAATTAGACAGGCACATGAACAGGCAGGGATTGGGGGGATATAGATCATGTGCAGGCAGATGGGTTTAGTTAAAATTGGCAGGGTTGGCACAGACATTGTGGGCCAAAGGGCCTGTTCCTGTTCTGTACTGTTCTATGTTCTATCTGATTCCACCACTTCCTCTGGAGGTGCATTCCAGATATAATTTACTCTGTGTAAATTCTTACCCCCTTGGATCCCCTTCAAACCTCCTACCTTTCACCTTATACCTACGGTAGTGTAGTGTTTAGCATAACTCTATTACAGCGCCAACGATCTGGGTTCAATTCCCACCGTTGTCTGTAAGGAGTTTGTACGTTCTCCCCATGTGTCTGCGTGGGTTTTCTCCGGGTGCTCTGGTTTCCTCCCACATTCCAAGAAGACGTACGGGTTAGAAAGCTGTGGGCGTGCTATGTTGGTGACGGAAGAGTGGCGACACTTGCGGGCTGCCCCCAGCACATTCTCAGCAATTCAAGAAGGTGCATTTCACCGTGCGTTTCGATGTACATTTGACTAATAAATAAATCTTATTGTCTTGTCTTATCCTTGCCTTTTTCTCTTTGATCCCCCACCAATGGAAAAAGCTTTTAACTCTCTTCCCCTGTCCATGCCTCTCATAATCTTATAAACTTCGATCAGGTCACCCCTCAGCCTCCTTCACTCCAGGGAATACAAACCCAGCCTATCTAATCTCTCCCCATGACTAAAGTCAAGTTATGGGGCCAGGCTTCTGTATTTTAGAGTCATAGAGCCATTCAGCATGGAAACAGGCCCTTTGGCCCACCCCATCTGTGTTGACCACCAAGTACCCATGTACATGAATCCTTCAGTCATCCCTATCATTTTCTCCCACATTCCCATCAACTCCCCTCAGATTTTCATATTCACCTACACACAAAGTCAAAGTCAAGTTTATTGTCATGTGCACAAGTACATGTGTGCACAGGTGCAATGAAAAACCTACTTGCATCACAGGCATGTAGCACCATTCACAAGAAAAACATGAATTAAACATAAATGATACACAATTTTTACAAGAAAACACAATTAGAACAATAAAAACAAAGCCCTTTGTAGTGCAAAGTGGTCATAGTGTTGCTATACAAGATACAAGATATTTATTTATTAGTCACATGTATATTGAAACACACAGTGAAATGCATCTTTTGCTTAGAGTGTTCTGCAGGTGTCACCATGCTTCTGGCGCCAACATAGCATGCCCACAACTTCTTAACCCGTACGTCTTTGGAATGTGGGAGGTAACCGGAGCACCCAGAGGAAACCATGCAGTCACGGGGAGAATGTACAAGGGGTTGTGCAGGTTGGTTCAAGAACCAAATGGTTGAAGGGAAGTAGCTGTTCCTGAACCCAGTGGTGTAGGACTTCAGGCTTCTGTACTCCTGCAAGAAGATGGTATGGCCCGGATGGTGGGGATCTTTGAAGATTGATTTGCTTTCTTGAGGCAGCACCTCATGTATGTACCACCGATGGTGGGGAGGGATGTACCCGTGATGCATTGGGCTGAGTCCACTACTCTCTGCAGCCTCTTACATTCCTGTGCATTCGAATTGCCGTACCAGACCATGATATACTCGGGGTAATTTATGCAGGGTAATAATCCACCTACCCACACTTTTTAGGATCTGGGAGGAAACCGGAGCACCCAGAGGAAACCCACGCAGTGACTAGGAGAACATGCAAACTCCACACAGAGATGTGAGGATTGAACCCAGGTCGCTGGGGTTGTGAGGCTGCAGCTCTGTTAGCAATATCACTGTTCCAATAATTCCGCCACAAAGTTACTGTGTTCATGATCACAGATAGAAAGAGCTCACAATAATAACATACCTTTCACAATCTCTGACCTTCCTGAAGTGCTTAGCAGCCTATGGTATACTTTTGAAATGTAGCCAGTACTGTTATGCGGGAAACGTTTCAATGAACCTACATCAGTGAACAGAATGAGTAGTGTTTATGAAAGTATAGAGCTGGGGGAGGAGGAGGGGTTGGGTGTTGAACAAAAGGGATAGGTCAGTGATAAGATGTAGCAGATGAGTCATTAAATAACAATAGGGATGGCCCCGTGTAAGGCAAAAACAGGCCATAATGGCACTAAATGGTCACTTAGTAAAGACCATAAAGATGCCTGAGAAATAGGCATGCTTGTGAACTGGGGGCTGTCCTTCAGTGTTTGCAATTACTTGACACCTTTTAGGGGCAGGATGAAAGGACTTCTAACCTGCATCTGACCCAGGAGCACTCAGTAGCAATGTCAAATATAAAATAACTGGGCTCATGTTCCACTGATTGACCACCACAATACACAGGAAAAGAATAAATAGCTGCCAGTCCCTTAACAAAGGATCCTCCTGTAAATTCACTTTCTCTCATGTGTTTCTTCCTGTGCGCGGGATGAAGAATAAATCTGCTTGTAATTCTAAATAATTATTTGCAGATATTTTCCTCCAGAGAAAACACAGTAACCAAACATCACAGTAACATTCCTAGCATTTGGTTGTATCCCACTTCTTTTTTGGTTTGTGACCAATTTACCATTAGGCCAAACAGCTTTCAAAATTGTTTCATTTAAATCTAACTCCCAAACGGTGTATATATGAATATTAGTTATATGTAAAGCAAGCCGAGACAAACTTATGTGGGAAAATTATTTATTTTCTCCCTAGTGCTTTCTTACTTCTCTGTTTTTGACTTGCTTTGATGGCTAATCCCTTTCATCGTGATTCCACAGTGCAGCCCCCTCCCCTCCCTCACTGTCTGACCTGTGTCTATCCTTTTGCTAACATAGAACATAGAACAATACAGTACAGAACAGGCCCTTCGGCCCACAATGTTGTGCCAAACTAATTAAACCAATGACACTGAATTAAGATTTCTTTATTAGTCACATGTACATTGAAACACACAGTGTATGCATCTTTTGCGTAGTGTTCTGGGGGCAGCCCACAAGTGTCGCCACACTTCCAGTGCCAACAGAGCATGCCCACAACTTCCTAACCCGTACGTCTTTGGAATGTGGGAGGAAACCAGAGCACCCAGAGGAAACCCACGCAGTCACGGGGAGAACGTACAAACTGCTTACAGACAGCGGCGGGAATTGACCCGGTCGCTGGCGCTGTAATAGCACGGTACAGTAGTGTAGCGGTTAGCGTAGCGCTTTACAGCGCCAACGGCCTGGGTTCAATTCCGGCTGCTGTCTGTAAGGAGTTTGTACGTTCTCCTCGTGTCTGCATGGGTTTCCTCTGGGTGCTCTGGTTTCCTCCCATATTCCAAAGACATACAGGTTAGGAAATTGTGGGCATGCTATGTTGACGCCGGAAGCGTGGTGACACTTGCGGGCTACCCCCAGAACTCTACGCAAAAGATGCATTTCGCTGTGTGTTTCGATGTACATGTGATTAATAAAGATATCTTATCTTAGCATTATGCTAACCGCTACACTACCGTGCCTGCCAATCTAATCCTTCTTTCCCGCACATTGACTATATCCCTCCATTCCCTGCATATTCTAAGAGTCTCTTAAACGCTCCAATGATATCTGCCACTACCACCACCCCAGGCCCCCACCACTCTGTGTAAAAACCTTGGCCCACACATCTCCTTTGTACTTTCACCCTCTCACCTCAAATACATGCCCTCTGGTACTAGACATTTCAATAATGGGAAAAAAACCTAGCTGTCTACTCTATCTATGCCTGCATAATTTTATAAACCTATCAAATCAGTTAACCTTTTTGAAATCTAAATATTGCTAGCAACACCAGCGTGTATTGTGCTTCCCTAATTGGCCTTGAGGAGGAGGTGGTGAGCCATATACTTCAACTGCTGCAGTTCTTGCAGTCCAATATTGGTCATTGGCTAGTTCCAAGATTTGGACCCAGTGACAATGAAAGGACGGTGATATCTTTCCTAGTTGGGATGCAGTGTAACTTGGAGGGAAACCTGCTGGTGGTGTTGTACCCATGTCCCTGCTGCCCTAGTTCTTCTTGTTTGTAGAGGTTGCAGGTTTGGGAGGTGCTATTGGAGTAGCTGAGGTAAGTAATTGTAGTGCATTTTATAGATGTTACAAACTGCAGCTTTGGCAGTAGAAAGAATAAAGGCTTCAAGGTTTAAAGGTTAAATGGGGTACGAATCAAGTAGGCAGAATCCCAGCCTCTGACCAGCTCTTGTAGCCACAATATTTATGTGGTGGTTCTCATTGGCTTTCTGGTCAGTGGTGAACCCCAGGGTGTTGGTGATGAAGGTCTTGACACAGAATGTCAATTTATTTCTTCTGGGCTGTGGTCTCAGTGGGGTTTGTGGCCCAGACCATAATTCCTTGCCACCATTGCTGCTAAAAGAGGAGTGGGAAAATGGGAAAGGGAGGAAGGAAAGGGAGGAAAGTGGGGAGGGAAGAGGAGAGAGGAGCGGGAGGAGCATGGAGCAGGTTCAGGGCGAGGAAGGGGCATGTATTAAGAACCGGTACGGTAATGAAGGAAACCAGAACAGAGAAAGTAAAAGAATCAGATATTTAATATGATTAGCATTGAGTTTACATCTCCTTAACATCCAACTGTGTTGGTTTCAATTGACTTTCATTGCAAGGGAGATTTCATTTCTACTAAAGCCAACTTTATCTTTTTTGGAGTAGATTATTTTAAGAGGCTTGACTGAAGTAATCAACAGCTAATTCCTGCTTAACTGGACTTGTGTTTGAAGCTTTAGCATTCCCTCCTGGATGTGTTAAAATACAGAAAAAATTAAATAAATATTCGAGTGATATCCATCAATTTCCAGCCTGTGGGTAGACGCTTGAGTTAAGAGCTGCACTTAGTCATACAAAATATGTGTACGTTGTGCAGACCACTTCCTTAATTGATAAATCATTTCGAAATCTTTTGTTTCAGAAGTACTTTTCTGTTTCCACTATAATCCTCCAACAATGCAGTGCTGAATCATGATGTCTCATTTACTATCACCAGCGCATTGATTTTGACCAGGTCCTAAAGTGATAAATCCTCTGTGACTGTGACCTAGTGCATTATTCACCCCCCTCCACCCCCTTCCCCCCCCCCCCCACCCCACCCCTGGGTCAAACTCTCTGTAACTTCAACACTCTCCTGGTCTGCTGCCTGTTATCTTTGTCCCGATCTGTCAGATGGCCTTTTTTGTGGCTCTGCTCTCAGCTATGGCCAATACACGCCCAACAAGGATTCCCCTGGCCTCCATCACACCCAAGCTGTCAGCTCAGGATCCTTCTTGGTCACATCAGTCTGCATCTGACTGTGTGGCCAGATTCTGCTCCAACTCCATCTACAAGTTTGCAGATGATACCGCTGTAGTGGGCTGTATCTCAAACAACGATGAAGGAGATAGAGAGCTTAGTGACATGGTGTCCTGACAACAACCTTTCCCTCAATGTCAGGAAAACAAAAGAGCTGGTCATTGACTTCAGGAAGGGGAGCGGTGTACATGCACCTGTCTACATCAATGGTGCTGAGGTCAAGAGGGTTGAGAGCTTCAAGTTCCAAGGAGTGAATATCACCAATAGCCTGTCCTGGTTCAACCACATTGATGCCATGGCCAAGAAAACTCACTCACACCTCTACTTCTTCAGGAGACTAAAGAAATTTGGTGTATTCCCTTTGACATTCATCAACTTTTATCAATGCACCATGATCCTATCTGGATGCATCATGGCTTGGTATGGCAACTGCTCTGCCCTGGACCACAAAAAACTGCAGAGAGTTGTGGACACAGCTCAGCGCATCATGGAAACCAGCCTCCCCTCCATGGACTCTGTCTCACTGCCTCGGTAAAGCAGCCAACATAATCAAAGACCCAACCCACCTGGGGCATTCTCTCTTCTCCCCTCTCCCATCAGGCAGAAGATAGAAAAGCATGAAAGCACATACCACCAGGCTCAAGGACAGCTTCTGTTCTGCTGTTATAAGACCATTGAATAGTTCCCTAGTATGATAAGATGGACCCTTGACCTCACGATCTACCTTGTTATGACCTTGCACCTTATTGTCTACCTGCACTGCACTTTCTCTGTGGCTGTGACACTTTACTCTGCATTCTGTATTGTTCTACATTGTGGTACCTCAATGCACTGTGTAATGAATTGATCTGTATGAACGGTATGGAAGACAAGTTTTTCACTGTACCTCAGTACAAGTGACAATAATAAGATAAGATATTTATTTATTAGTCACATGTACATTGAAACACAAAGAGTTACTGAGAATGTGCTGGGGGCAGCCCACAGGTGTCGCCACTCTTCCGGTGCCAACATAACATGCCCACAGCTCCTAACCTGTACGTCTTTGGAAAGTGGGAGGAAACCAGAGCACCCAGAGGAAACCCACGCAGACATACAGGGAGAACGTACAAACTCCTTACAGACAGCGGCGGGAATTGAACCCGGGTTGCTGGCGCTGCAATAGCGTTACGCTAACTGCGGCACATTCCAATTCCTATTCCACTATCTGTTGCCTGCACTTGTTAGGTTATAACCTTCTCTGTTCCATTTAAACCAAGAGAAAGTTTATTTTTAAGTCTCAGTCTTGGTGGTATCTGTGCTCATGATATTAGAGATGGGCACAGGTACCTATGGTGGACAGTGGCGAGGTTGTCAAGGTCACATGTGCTTTGTCCAACATTCCACGGTGCTCCATATTCAGCAGGTTGCAGTTCAACCCATCCTCAGTTAGATGAATAGCGGTTGAATGGACATGGAGTGAATATCGTGGGAGAATTTCCTTAAAGCTAATCTGAGTTAATGGAGCTGGGAAGGAGAGATGCAGCCATTTCTCATTGATCACCTTCCCATGGATGCAGCTTGACCTGCTGAATATTCCAACATTTTCTGTGTTTAGTTTAGATTTCCAGCATCTGCAGTTTTTTTTTGTTAATTGTGAGTTAAAGCAACATTTGTCTGAGATCTCATGCCTGTTTGGGAATGTTTCCATCCTGCCACATGGGAGACGTTTCATTGTTTAAATTAAAAGCATGATTCATATCCCAATGTCTTGCATATTATTCATTTCATTACAGATCTGTGGCATCGAGCTGATCTCAGGATAAACACAAGTCGAGTGACATTTACCCAACCCCAACTTTATATGTTTACTTGCCTTATGGAACAATTCGCTTCACTAAAATAACTTTCCAGATTTGAAAGAAAGCTGTGGTGTTTATAAGATAAATATTATTCTGATCTGTAAAGTTTAGTCCTGTAGTCAGTTTTTTTTAAACAAATATTTTAAACCTTTGTATGCCTTGCTCTCCTCTTTTGTTTCCCAAATGCAAGTTTGTAGGATTTGGGACAATGGGGAAAGTGTGGTACATTTTAAAAGAGATCAAGTGAAGAATTGAAATGCACTCTCAAGTAGGAAGGTTTGATTTTCCTGACTACCATTCTTCACCTCATTCTTTGCTTGTGCAGAGTAATTGCTGGCATTCCAAACTGTTCTTTTTAGTGCTGGGCAGTGTTATCTCTGCCAAATCTACTGCCCTGCGAGCAGCTCGAATAGCAGTGGGTGGGATGGCCCTACTGTGAGGCCCAATCAAAAATAACTGTGCCCATGATTTGATGTGACAACCCTTTGGGAATCTCAGTATGAACCACAGCCTGTTGGGGGCCTGAATCGAATCCTGGAATCCAATTAAATCACAGAGATATGGAACGAGAATCCTACAACTACATTGCATGTCTACTCCCAACATGACTAATTGGATTTTTCACAACATCAGACTGTCTCCTGATTATAAATTGATTTACAAACCTGCAATTATTTGCACAGAACAATGATATTGTTGGAAATATGCTATACATCTTAAAGAATGGTTTGATTTGACAATTGATGAACTTTGAAAAGATTGCCAATTTATTAATAAATAAATTGGTTTACATGCACTTCATCATTCATGTCCCCTAAGTCCATTCCTTGTCTGTTTTTCAGAACTCTGAATGTCTTGGAATTCCTACAACTTGAGCACTAGTTCTCTAAGTCACTTCCAACAAGACTGAATTGAATGTCTGTTTCATTAAATTCTGATACCTTCAGAGATCTGTGCCCAGTGGTCTACTTTGAGCTTATTATAGGAGGCAATAGGGTAAATATTTAAAGTGCTTGGGAATAACACTGTAAAGCAGATAGACTGCAAATTACCGGGTCTTTATTCACAGTTGAAATAAAATCAGGTAGTTTGTAAAACAGATGATCAATGTACAACACTGGCCTTATCCTGGCTAGCAAGTTGAAAGCACAACACAGGGTGGCTGTGCTCATGCAGGCTTTCTGAGTTGACAATAACGAAGTACCACTTTGCTGATTTGTCTGCACCAAGCATTTGGCGAACAAAGTGCGAACCATTGCCACAAGCTGTAATCTCATGGTCTGTTTTTTTACCTCTCTCTACCATTACTATCAAACTTGGGGATCAACCCTGGTACAATGACAAGTGCCGAAGAGCATGCTGAGAACTGTCTCGTGCTTACTTAAAAAATGATGAGGCAGCAAACCTATTGGACCTACAATACACGTGTGCTAAACAGCAAAAACAGCATGCATAGAAAAAGCTGAGCGATCTCAAAACCAATCGATCTGATCCAAGCTATGAAGTCCTATCATATCTAGCTGTGTTAGTGGTAGACAATTAAACAGCTAATGGGAGGATGGGGCTCCAGGAACATCCCCATCCTTAACAATGTTAAAGCCCAGCATGTAAGTGCTAGGGAAAAGGCTAAATCGTCCTCAAGAAGCCATTCGGACAGAAGTGTTGAATGGTTTCCTCCTAAGATCCTTATTGTCATAGAAGCCGGTCAACAGTCAACTTACATCACTTCACGTGATATCAAAGAACGGCTGAGGGCACTGGATATTGCAAAGGATGTTGGAACTTGACAAGCTCCTAAATTTTGTACTTTAAGATATCTTTATTAGTCACATGTACATCGAAACACACAGTGAAATGCATCTTTTGCGTGAAGTGTTCTGGGGTCAGCCTGCAAGTGTCGCCATGCTTCTGGCACCAATATAGCATGCCCACAGCTTCCTAAACCTTAAGTCTTTGGAATGTGGGAGGAAACCAGAGCTAACACCTGAACTCCAGACTTAGCACGGTAGTGTAGCAGTTAGCGTAACACTATTACAACACCAGCGACCTGGGTTCAATTCCCGCCGCTGTCTGTAAGGAGTTTGTACGTTCTCCCCGTGTCTACGTGGGTTTCCTCCGGGTGCTCCGGTTTCTGCCCACATTCCAAAGATGTACGGGTTAGGAAGTTGTGGACATGCTGTGCTGGCACCGGAAACGTGGCGACACTTGCAGGCTGCCCCCAGAACACTCTACACAAAAGATGCATTTCACTGTGTGTTTCGATGTATCTTATGTGACTAATAAAGATACCTTATCTTAGTTGCATCTCTAGCCACACTTGCATCTACTTGGCAATGCAGAAACTTGTCCAGGTATGTTCTGTTCACAAAAGCAGGACAAAGCTGATCCAATTAATTACCTCCCAATCAGCTTACTCTCCATCCAGTGATGGAAGCTGTCAGTTGGTGCTTAATCACCAATACCTACTGTCCAAGGCCTAGCTTGCCTTTTGCCAGGACCACTTGCTCCATATCTCATCAAGAACAGAATATGAGGTGCGAGTGACTTCC